>NW_027225286.1:0-27809 GCF_041296235.1 Equus asinus
GGATCAGGTGGTTCCAGCGTTCTCGCAGTTTTTTCAGTTTGGTTCGGCAGGTGGGTTCTGGTCTGTCCTGGAGCGTGGTTCCGGCCTGTCCAGCACGTGGTTCTGGCACGTCTGAGAGGTGGTTCCGGCATGCCCGGCAGGTGTATCCCAGAGAGTCCTCCAAGTGGTTCTGGCCCAGCCCGCAGGGTGATTTTGGCGCGTCCGGCAGGTGGCTCCGGCATGCTCAGCAGGTTGTTCAGGCAGGTCCGGCAGGTGGTTCCGACGATTCGAGCAGGTGCTTCCGGCTAGCTCGCAGGTGCTTTGGGCGTCTCCGTCACTTGATTTTGGCACATTTGAGAGGTGGGTCCAGCATTCCCAGCAGGTGATTCAGAAAGTCCGGCAAGCGGTTCTGGCATAGCCAGCAGGTGATTTTTGCGTGTCCGGCAGGTGGGTCCTGCGAGTCGAGCAGGTGGTTCCTGCATGCTCGGCAGGTGGTTCAGGCGTGTCCGACAGGCGGTTCCGTTGTGTCCAGTAGGTGTTTCCGGCGTGTCCGGCACATGGTAGTGGCACGTCTGAGAGGTGGTTCCGGCATGCCCCGCAGGTGATTCCGGAGTGTCCGGCAAGTGGTTCTGGCATAGCCGGCTGGTGATTTTGGCGTGGCCAGCAGGTGGCTCCAGCGAGTCGAGCAGGTTGTTCCGGCGTGCTCAGCAGGTGTTTCAGATGGGTCCGTCAGGTGGTTCCGGGTCTGTCCAATAGGTGGTTCCGGCGTGTCCGGCACGTGCTTCCGGCGAGTCTGAGAGGTGGCTCCGGCATGCCCGGTGGGTGATTCCGGAGTGTCCGGCATTCGTTCTGGCATAGCCGCTGGTGATTTTGGCATGTCCAGCAGGTAAGATTTTGGCATGTCCGTCAGGTGATTTTGACGTGTCGGCGGGTGGTTCCGGCAGTGGATCAGGTGGTTCCAGCGTTCTCGGCAGGTGATTCAGTTTGGTTCGGCAGGTGGTTCTGGTCTGTCCTGGAGGTGGTTCCGGCCTGTCCAGCACGTGGTTCTGGCACGTCTGAGAGGTGGTTCCGGCATGCCCGGCAGGTGATCCCAGAGAGTCCTCCAAGTGGTTCTGGCCCAGCCCGCAGGTGATTTTGGCGCGTCCGGCAGGTGGCTCCGGCATGCTCAGCAGGTTGTTCAGGCAGGTCCGGCAGGTGGTTCCGACGATTCGAGCAGGTGCTTCGGCTAGCTCGGCAGGTGCTTTGGGCGTCTCCGTCACTTGATTTTGGCACATTTGAGAGGTGGGTCCAGCATTCCAGCAGGTGATTCCAGAAAGTCCGCAAGCGGTTCTGGCATAGCCAGCAGGTGATTTTTGCGTGTCCGGCAGGTGGGTCCTGCGAGTCGAGCAGGTGGTTCCTGCATGCTCGGCAGGTGGTTCAGGCGTGTCCGACAGGCGGTTCCGTTGTGTCCAGTAGGTGTTTCCGGCGTGTCCGGCACATGGTAGTGGCACGTCTGAGAGGTGGTTCCGGCATGCCCCGCAGGTGATTCCGGAGTGTCCGGCAAGTGGTTCTGGCATAGCCGGCTGGTGATTTTGGCGTGGCCAGCAGGTGGCTCCAGCGAGTCGAGCAGGTTGTTCCGGCGTGCTCAGCAGGTGTTTCAGATGGGTCCGTCAGGTGGTTCCGGTCTGTCCAATAGGTGGTTCCGGCGTGTCCGGCACGTGCTTCCGGCGAGTCTGAGAGGTGGCTCCGGCATGCCCGGTGGGTGATTCCGGAGTGTCCGGCAAGTCGTTCTGGCATAGCCGGCTGGTGATTTTGGCATGTCCAGCAGGTAAGATTTTGGCATGTCCGTCAGGTGATTTTGACGTGTCCGGCGGGTGGTTCCGGGCAGTGGATCAGGTGGTTCCAGCGTTCTCGGCAGGTGATTCAGTTTGGTTCGGCAGGTGGTTCTGGTCTGTCCTGGAGGTGGTTCCGGCCTGTCCAGCACGTGGTTCTGGCACGTCTGAGAGGTGGTTCCGGCATGCCCGGCAGGTGATCCCAGAGAGTCCTCCAAGTGGTTCTGGCCCAGCCCGCAGGTGATTTTGGCGCGTCCGGCAGGTGGCTCCGGCATGCTCAGCAGGTTGTTCAGGCAGGTCCGGCAGGTGGTTCCGACGATTCGAGCAGGTGCTTCCGGCTAGCTCGGCAGGTGCTTTGGGCGTCTCCGTCACTTGATTTTGGCACATTTGAGAGGTGGGTCCAGCATTCCCAGCAGGTGATTCCAGAAAGTCCGGCAAGCGGTTCTGGCATAGCCAGCAGGTGATTTTTGCGTGTCCGGCAGGTGGGTCCTGCGAGTCGAGCAGGTGGTTCCTGCATGCTCGGCAGGTGGTTCAGGCGTGTCCGACAGGCGGTTCCGTTGTGTCCAGTAGGTGTTTCCGGCGTGTCCGGCACATGGTAGTGGCACGTCTGAGAGGTGGTTCCGGCATGCCCCGCAGGTGATTCCGGAGTGTCCGGCAAGTGGTTCTGGCATAGCCGGCTGGTGATTTTGGCGTGGCCAGCAGGTGGCTCCAGCGAGTCGAGCAGGTTGTTCCGGCGTGCTCAGCAGGTGTTTCAGATGGGTCCGTCAGGTGGTTCCGGTCTGTCCAATAGGTGGTTCCGGCGTGTCCGGCACGTGCTTCCGGCGAGTCTGAGAGGTGGCTCCGGCATGCCCGGTGGGTGATTCCGGAGTGTCCGGCAAGTCGTTCTGGCATAGCCGGCTGGTGATTTTGGCATGTCCAGCAGGTAAGATTTTGGCATGTCCGTCAGGTGATTTTGACGTGTCCGGCGGGTGGTTCCGGGCAGTGGATCAGGTGGTTCCAGCGTTCTCGGCAGGTGATTCAGTTTGGTTCGGCAGGTGGTTCTGGTCTGTCCTGGAGGTGGTTCCGGCCTGTCCAGCACGTGGTTCTGGCACGTCTGAGAGGTGGTTCCGGCATGCCCGGCAGGTGATCCAGAGAGTCCTCCAAGTGGTTCTGGCCCAGCCCGCAGGTGATTTTGGCGCGTCCGGCAGGTGGCTCCGGCATGCTCAGCAGGTTGTTCAGGCAGGTCCGGCAGGTGGTTCCGACGATTCGAGCAGGTGCTTCCGGCTAGCTCGGCAGGTGCTTTGGGCGTCTCCGTCACTTGATTTTGGCACATTTGAGAGGTGGGTCCAGCATTCCCAGCAGGTGATTCCAGAAAGTCCGGCAAGCGGTTCTGGCATAGCCAGCAGGTGATTTTTGCGTGTCCGGCAGGTGGGTCCTGCGAGTCGAGCAGGTGGTTCCTGCATGCTCGGCAGGTGGTTCAGGCGTGTCCGACAGGCGGTTCCGTTGTGTCCAGTAGGTGTTTCCGGCGTGTCCGGCACATGGTAGTGGCACGTCTGAGAGGTGGTTCCGGCATGCCCCGCAGGTGATTCCGGAGTGTCCGGCAAGTGGTTCTGGCATAGCCGGCTGGTGATTTTGGCGTGGCCAGCAGGTGGCTCCAGCGAGTCGAGCAGGTTGTTCGGCGTGCTCAGCAGGTGTTTCAGATGGGTCCGTCAGGTGGTTCCGGTCTGTCCAATAGGTGGTTCCGGCGTGTCCGGCACGTGCTTCCGGCGAGTCTGAGAGGTGGCTCCGGCATGCCCGGTGGGTGATTCCGGAGTGTCCGGCAAGTCGTTCTGGCATAGCCGGCTGGTGATTTTTGGCATGTCCAGCAGGTAAGATTTTGGCATGTCCGTCAGGTGATTTTGACGTG
The DNA here is from genome assembly GCF_041296235.1 of Equus asinus. Lineage (NCBI taxonomy): Eukaryota > Metazoa > Chordata > Mammalia > Perissodactyla > Equidae > Equus > Equus asinus. Next base: position 3,676 of record NW_027225286.1, read on the forward strand.
TCCGGCGGGTGGTTCCGGGCAGTGGATCAGGTGGTTCCAGCGTTCTCGGCAGGTGATTCAGTTTGGTTCGGCAGGTGGTTCTGGTCTGTCCTGGAGGTGGTTCCGGCCTGTCCAGCACGTGGTTCTGGCACGTCTGAGAGGTGGTTCCGGCATGCCCGGCAGGTGATCCCAGAGAGTCCTCCAAGTGGTTCTGGCCCAGCCCGCAGGTGATTTTGGCGCGTCCGGCAGGTGGCTCCGGCATGCTCAGCAGGTTGTTCAGCAGGTCCGGCAGGTGGTTCCGACGATTCGAGCAGGTGCTTCCGGCTAGCTCGGCAGGTGCTTTGGGCGTCTCCGTCACTTGATTTTGGCACATTTGAGAGGTGGGTCCAGCATTCCCAGCAGGTGATTCCAGAAAGTCCGGCAAGCGGTTCTGGCATAGCCAGCAGGTGATTTTTGCGTGTCCGGCAGGTGGGTCCTGCGAGTCGAGCAGGTGGTTCCTGCATGCTCGGCAGGTGGTTCAGGCGTGTCCGACAGGCGGTTCCGTTGTGTCCAGTAGGTGTTTCCGGCGTGTCCGGCACATGGTAGTGGCACGTCTGAGAGGTGGTTCCGGCATGCCCCGCAGGTGATTCCGGAGTGTCCGGCAAGTGGTTCTGGCATAGCCGGCTGGTGATTTTGGCGTGGGCCAGCAGGTGGCTCCAGCGAGTCGAGCAGGTTGTTCCGGCGTGCTCAGCAGGTGTTTCAGATGGGTCCGTCAGGTGGTTCCGGTCTGTCCAATAGGTGGTTCCGGCGTGTCCGGCACGTGCTTCCGGCGAGTCTGAGAGGTGGCTCCGGCATGCCCGGTGGGTGATTCCGGAGTGTCCGGCAAGTCGTTCTGGCATAGCCGGCTGGTGATTTTGGCATGTCCAGCAGGTAAGATTTTGGCATGTCCGTCAGGTGATTTTGACGTGTCCGGCGGGTGGTTCCGGGCAGTGGATCAGGTGGTTCCAGCGTTCTCGGCAGGTGATTCAGTTTGGTTCGGCAGGTGTTCTGGTCTGTCCTGGAGGTGGTTCCGGCCTGTCCAGCACGTGGTTCTGGCACGTCTGAGAGGTGGTTCCGGCATGCCCGGCAGGTGATCCCAGAGAGTCCTCCAAGTGGTTCTGGCCCAGCCCGCAGGTGATTTTGGCGCGTCCGGCAGGTGGCTCCGGCATGCTCAGCAGGTTGTTCAGGCAGGTCCGGCAGGTGGTTCCGACGATTCGAGCAGGTGCTTCCGGCTAGCTCGGCAGGTGCTTTGGGCGTCTCCGTCACTTGATTTTGGCACATTTGAGAGGTGGGTCCAGCATTCCCAGCAGGTGATTCCAGAAAGTCCGGCAAGCGGTTCTGGCATAGCCAGCAGGTGATTTTTGCGTGTCCGGCAGGTGGGTCCTGCGAGTCGAGCAGGTGGTTCCTGCATGCTCGGCAGGTGGTTCAGGCGTGTCCGACAGGCGGTTCCGTTGTGTCCAGTAGGTGTTTCCGGCGTGTCCGGCACATGGTAGTGGCACGTCTGAGAGGTGGTTCCGGCATGCCCCGCAGGTGATTCCGGAGTGTCCGGCAAGTGGTTCTGGCATAGCCGGCTGGTGATTTTGGCGTGGCCAGCAGGTGGCTCCAGCGAGTCGAGCAGGTTGTTCCGGCGTGCTCAGCAGGTGTTTCAGATGGGTCCGTCAGGTGGTTCCGGTCTGTCCAATAGGTGGTTCCGGCGTGTCCGGCACGTGCTTCCGGCGAGTCTGAGAGGTGGCTCCGGCATGCCCGGTGGGTGATTCCGGAGTGTCCGGCAAGTCGTTCTGGCATAGCCGGCTGGTGATTTTGGCATGTCCAGCAGGTAAGATTTTGGCATGTCCGTCAGGTGATTTTGACGTGTCCGGCGGGTGGTTCCGGGCAGTGGATCAGGTGGTTCCAGCGTTCTCGGCAGGTGATTCAGTTTGGTTCGGCAGGTGGTTCTGGTCTGTCCTGGAGGTGGTTCCGGCCTGTCCAGCACGTGGTTCTGGCACGTCTGAGAGGTGGTTCCGGCATGCCCGGCAGGTGATCCCAGAGAGTCCTCCAAGTGGTTCTGGCCCAGCCCGCAGGTGATTTTGGCGCGTCCGGCAGGTGGCTCCGGCATGCTCAGCAGGTTGTTCAGGCAGGTCCGGCAGGTGGTTCCGACGATTCGAGCAGGTGCTTCCGGCTAGCTCGGCAGGTGCTTTGGGCGTCTCCGTCACTTGATTTGGCACATTTGAGAGGTGGGTCCAGCATTCCCAGCAGGTGATTCCAGAAAGTCCGGCAAGCGGTTCTGGCATAGCCAGCAGGTGATTTTTGCGTGTCCGGCAGGTGGGTCCTGCGAGTCGAGCAGGTGGTTCCTGCATGCTCGGCAGGTGGTTCAGGCGTGTCCGACAGGCGGTTCCGTTGTGTCCAGTAGGTGTTTCCGGCGTGTCCGGCACATGGTAGTGGCACGTCTGAGAGGTGGTTCCGGCATGCCCCGCAGGTGATTCCGGAGTGTCCGGCAAGTGGTTCTGGCATAGCCGGCTGGTGATTTTGCGTGGCCAGCAGGTGGCTCCAGCGAGTCGAGCAGGTTGTTCCGGCGTGCTCAGCAGGTGTTTCAGATGGGTCCGTCAGGTGGTTCCGGTCTGTCCAATAGGTGGTTCCGGCGTGTCCGGCACGTGCTTCCGGCGAGTCTGAGAGGTGGCTCCGGCATGCCCGGTGGGTGATTCCGGAGTGTCCGGCAAGTCGTTCTGGCATAGCCGGCTGGTGATTTTGGCATGTCCAGCAGGTAAGATTTTGGCATGTCCGTCAGGTGATTTTGACGTGTCCGGCGGGTGGTTCCGGGCAGTGGATCAGGTGGTTCCAGCGTTCTCAGGCAGGTGATTCAGTTTGGTTCGGCAGGTGGTTCTGGTCTGTCCTGGAGGTGGTTCCGGCCTGTCCAGCACGTGGTTCTGGCACGTCTGAGAGGTGGTTCCGGCATGCCCGGCAGGTGATCCCAGAGAGTCCTCCAAGTGGTTCTGGCCCAGCCCGCAGGTGATTTTGGCGCGTCCGGCAGGTGGCTCCGGCATGCTCAGCAGGTTGTTCAGGCAGGTCCGGCAGGTGGTTCCGACGATTCGAGCAGGTGCTTCCGGCTAGCTCGGCAGGTGCTTTGGGCGTCTCCGTCACTTGATTTTTGGCACATTTGAGAGGTGGGTCCAGCATTCCCAGCAGGTGATTCCAGAAAGTCCGGCAAGCGGTTCTGGCATAGCCAGCAGGTGATTTTTGCGTGTCCGGCAGGTGGGTCCTGCGAGTCGAGCAGGTGGTTCCTGCATGCTCGGCAGGTGGTTCAGGCGTGTCCGACAGGCGGTTCCGTTGTGTCCAGTAGGTGTTTCCGGCGTGTCCGGCACATGGTAGTGGCACGTCTGAGAGGTGGTTCCGGCATGCCCCGCAGGTGATTCGGAGTGTCCGGCAAGTGGTTCTGGCATAGCCGGCTGGTGATTTTGGCGTGGCCAGCAGGTGGCTCCAGCGAGTCGAGCAGGTTGTTCCGGCGTGCTCAGCAGGTGTTTCAGATGGGTCCGTCAGGTGGTTCCGGTCTGTCCAATAGGTGGTTCCGGCGTGTCCGGCACGTGCTTCCGGCGAGTCTGAGAGGTGGCTCCGGCATGCCCGGTGGGTGATTCCGGAGTGTCCGGCAAGTCGTTCTGGCATAGCCGGCTGGTGATTTTGGCATGTCCAGCAGGTAAGATTTTGGCATGTCCGTCAGGTGATTTTGACGTGTCCGGCGGGTGGTTCCGGGCAGTGGATCAGGTGGTTCCAGCGTTCTCGGCAGGTGATTCAGTTTGGTTCGGCAGGTGGTTCTGGTCTGTCCTGGAGGTGGTTCCGGCCTGTCCAGCACGTGGTTCTGGCACGTCTGAGAGGTGGTTCCGGCATGCCCGGCAGGTGATCCCAGAGAGTCCTCCAAGTGGTTCTGGCCCAGCCCGCAGGTGATTTTGGCGCGTCCGGCAGGTGGCTCCGGCATGCTCAGCAGGTTGTTCAGGCAGGTCCGGCAGGTGGTTCCGACGATTCGAGCAGGTGCTTCCGGCTAGCTCGGCAGGTGCTTTGGGCGTCTCCGTCACTTGATTTTGGCACATTTGAGAGGTGGGTCCAGCATTCCCCAGCAGGTGATTCCAGAAAGTCCGGCAAGCGGTTCTGGCATAGCCAGCAGGTGATTTTTGCGTGTCCGGCAGGTGGGTCCTGCGAGTCGAGCAGGTGGTTCCTGCATGCTCGGCAGGTGGTTCAGGCGTGTCCGACAGGCGGTTCCGTTGTGTCCAGTAGGTGTTTCCGGCGTGTCCGGCACATGGTAGTGGCACGTCTGAGAGGTGGTTCCGGCATGCCCCGCAGGTGATTCCGGAGTGTCCGGCAAGTGGTTCTGGCATAGCCGGCTGGTGATTTTGGCGTGGCCAGCAGGTGGCTCCAGCGAGTCGAGCAGGTTGTTCCGGCGTGCTCAGCAGGTGTTTCAGATGGGTCCGTCAGGTGGTTCCGGTCTGTCCAATAGGTGGTTCCGGCGTGTCCGGCACGTGCTTCCGGCGAGTCTGAGAGGTGGCTCCGGCATGCCCGGTGGGTGATTCCGGAGTGTCCGGCAAGTCGTTCTGGCATAGCCGGCTGGTGATTTTGGCATGTCCAGCAGGTAAGATTTTGGCATGTCCGTCAGGTGATTTTGACGTGTCCGGCGGGTGGTTCCGGGCAGTGGATCAGGTGGTTCCAGCGTTCTCGGCAGGTGATTCAGTTTGGTTCGGCAGGTGGTTCTGGTCTGTCCTGGAGGTGGTTCCGGCCTGTCCAGCACGTGGTTCTGGCACGTCTGAGAGGTGGTTCCGGCATGCCCGGCAGGTGATCCCAGAGAGTCCTCCAAGTGGTTCTGGCCCAGCCCGCAGGTGATTTTGGCGCGTCCGGCAGGTGGCTCCGGCATGCTCAGCAGGTTGTTCAGGCAGGTCCGGCAGGTGGTTCCGACGATTCGAGCAGGTGCTTCCGGCTAGCTCGGCAGGTGCTTTGGGGCGTCTCCGTCACTTGATTTTGGCACATTTGAGAGGTGGGTCCAGCATTCCCAGCAGGTGATTCCAGAAAGTCCGGCAAGCGGTTCTGGCATAGCCAGCAGGTGATTTTTGCGTGTCCGGCAGGTGGGTCCTGCGAGTCGAGCAGGTGGTTCCTGCATGCTCGGCAGGTGGTTCAGGCGTGTCCGACAGGCGGTTCCGTTGTGTCCAGTAGGTGTTTCCGGCGTGTCCGGCACATGGTAGTGGCACGTCTGAGAGGTGGTTCCGGCATGCCCCGCAGGTGATTCCGGAGTGTCCGGCAAGTGGTTCTGGCATAGCCGGCTGGTGATTTTGGCGTGGCCAGCAGGTGGCTCCAGCGAGTCGAGCAGGTTGTTCCGGCGTGCTCAGCAGGTGTTTCAGATGGGTCCGTCAGGTGGTTCCGGTCTGTCCAATAGGTGGTTCCGGCGTGTCCGGCACGTGCTTCCGGCGAGTCTGAGAGGTGGCTCCGGCATGCCGGTGGGTGATTCCGGAGTGTCCGGCAAGTCGTTCTGGCATAGCCGGCTGGTGATTTTGGCATGTCCAGCAGGTAAGATTTTGGCATGTCCGTCAGGTGATTTTGACGTGTCCGGCGGGTGGTTCCGGGCAGTGGATCAGGTGGTTCCAGCGTTCTCGGCAGGTGATTCAGTTTGGTTCGGCAGGTGGTTCTGGTCTGTCCTGGAGGTGGTTCCGGCCTGTCCAGCACGTGGTTCTGGCACGTCTGAGAGGTGGTTCCGGCATGCCCGGCAGGTGATCCCAGAGAGTCCTCCAAGTGGTTCTGGCCCAGCCCGCAGGTGATTTTGGCGCGTACCGGCAGGTGGCTCCGGCATGCTCAGCAGGTTGTTCAGGCAGGTCCGGCAGGTGGTTCCGACGATTCGAGCAGGTGCTTCCGGCTAGCTCGGCAGGTGCTTTGGGGCGTCTCCGTCACTTGATTTTGGCACATTTGAGAGGTGGGTCCAGCATTCCCAGCAGGTGATTCCAGAAAGTCCGGCAAGCGGTTCTGGCATAGCCAGCAGGTGATTTTTGCGTGTCCGGCAGGTGGGTCCTGCGAGTCGAGCAGGTGGTTCCTGCATGCTCGGCAGGTGGTTCAGGCGTGTCCGACAGGCGGTTCCGTTGTGTCCAGTAGGTGTTTCCGGCGTGTCCGGCACATGGTAGTGGCACGTCTGAGAGGTGGTTCCGGCATGCCCCGCAGGTGATTCCGGAGTGTCCGGCAAGTGGTTCTGGCATAGCCGGCTGGTGATTTTGGCGTGGCCAGCAGGTGGCTCCAGCGAGTCGAGCAGGTTGTTCCGGCGTGCTCAGCAGGTGTTTCAGATGGGTCCGTCAGGTGGTTCCGGTCTGTCCAATAGGTGGTTCCGGCGTGTCCGGCACGTGCTTCCGGCGAGTCTGAGAGGTGGCTCCGGCATGCCCGGTGGGTGATTCCGGAGTGTCCGGCAAGTCGTTCTGGCATAGCCGGCTGGTGATTTTGGCATGTCCAGCAGGTAAGATTTTGGCATGTCCGTCAGGTGATTTTGACGTGTCCGGCGGGTGGTTCCGGGCAGTGGATCAGGTGGTTCCAGCGTTCTCGGCAGGTGATTCAGTTTGGTTCGGCAGGTGGTTCTGGTCTGTCCTGGAGGTGGTTCCGGCCTGTCCAGCACGTGGTTCTGGCACGTCTGAGAGGTGGTTCCGGCATGCCCGGCAGGTGATCCCAGAGAGTCCTCCAAGTGGTTCTGGCCCAGCCCGCAGGTGATTTTGGCGCGTCCGGCAGGTGGCTCCGGCATGCTCAGCAGGTTGTTCAGGCAGGTCCGGCAGGTGGTTCCGACGATTCGAGCAGGTGCTTCCGGCTAGCTCGGCAGGTGCTTTGGGCGTCTCCGTCACTTGATTTTGGCACATTTGAGAGGTGGGTCCAGCATTCCCAGCAGGTGATTCCAGAAAGTCCGGCAAGCGGTTCTGGCATAGCCAGCAGGTGATTTTTGCGTGTCCGGCAGGTGGGTCCTGCGAGTCGAGCAGGTGGTTCCTGCATGCTCGGCAGGTGGTTCAGGCGTGTCCGACAGGCGGTTCCGTTGTGTCCAGTAGGTGTTTCCGGCGTGTCCGGCACATGGTAGTGGCACGTCTGAGAGGTGGTTCCGGCATGCCCCGCAGGTGATTCCGGAGTGTCCGGCAAGTGGTTCTGGCATAGCCGGCTGGTGATTTTGGCGTGGCCAGCAGGTGGCTCCAGCGAGTCGAGCAGGTTGTTCCGGCGTGCTCAGCAGGTGTTTCAGATGGGTCCGTCAGGTGGTTCCGGTCTGTCCAATAGGTGGTTCCGGCGTGTCCGGCACGTGCTTCCGGCGAGTCTGAGAGGTGGCTCCGGCATGCCCGGTGGGTGATTCCGGAGTGTCCGGCAAGTCGTTCTGGCATAGCCGGCTGGTGATTTTGGCATGTCCAGCAGGTAAGATTTTGGCATGTCCGTCAGGTGATTTTGACGTGTCCGGCGGGTGGTTCCGGGCAGTGGATCAGGTGGTTCCAGCGTTCTCGGCAGGTGATTCAGTTTGGTTCGGCAGGTGGTTCTGGTCTGTCCTGGAGGTGGTTCCGGCCTGTCCAGCACGTGGTTCTGGCACGTCTGAGAGGTGGTTCCGGCATGCCCGGCAGGTGATCCCAGAGAGTCCTCCAAGTGGTTCTGGCCCAGCCCGCAGGTGATTTTGGCGCGTCCGGCAGGTGGCTCCGGCATGCTCAGCAGGTTGTTCAGGCAGGTCCGGCAGGTGGTTCCGACGATTCGAGCAGGTGCTTCCGGCTAGCTCGGCAGGTGCTTTGGGCGTCTCCGTCACTTGATTTGGCACATTTGAGAGGTGGGTCCAGCATTCCCAGCAGGTGATTCCAGAAAGTCCGGCAAGCGGTTCTGGCATAGCCAGCAGGTGATTTTTGCGTGTCCGGCAGGTGGGTCCTGCGAGTCGAGCAGGTGGTTCCTGCATGCTCGGCAGGTGGTTCAGGCGTGTCCGACAGGCGGTTCCGTTGTGTCCAGTAGGTGTTTCCGGCGTGTCCGGCACATGGTAGTGGGCACGTCTGAGAGGTGGTTCCGGCATGCCCCGCAGGTGATTCCGGAGTGTCCGGCAAGTGGTTCTGGCATAGCCGGCTGGTGATTTTGGCGTGGCCCGCAGGTGGCTCCAGCGAGTCGAGCAGGTTGTTCCGGCGTGCTCAGCAGGTGTTTCAGATGGGTCCGTCAGGTGGTTCCGGTCTGTCCAATAGGTGGTTCCGGCGTGTCCGGCACGTGCTTCCGGCGAGTCTGAGAGGTGGCTCCGGCATGCCCGGTGGGTGATTCCGGAGTGTCCGGCAAGTCGTTCTGGCATAGCCGGCTGGTGATTTTGGCATGTCCAGCAGGTAAGATTTTGGCATGTCCCGTCAGGTGATTTTGACGTGTCCGGCGGGTGGTTCCGGGCAGTGGATCAGGTGGTTCCAGCGTTCTCGGCAGGTGATTCAGTTTGGTTCGGCAGGTGGTTCTGGTCTGTCCTGGAGGTGGTTCCGGCCTGTCCAGCACGTGGTTCTGGCACGTCTGAGAGGTGGTTCCGGCATGCCCGGCAGGTGATCCCAGAGAGTCCTCCAAGTGGTTCTGGCCCAGCCCGCAGGTGATTTTGGCGCGTCCGGCAGGTGGCTCCGGCATGCTCAGCAGGTTGTTCAGGCAGGTCCGGCAGGTGGTTCCGACGATTCGAGCAGGTGCTTCCGGCTAGCTCGGCAGGTGCTTTGGGCGTCTCCGTCACTTGATTTTGGCACATTTGAGAGGTGGGTCCAGCATTCCCAGCAGGTGATTCCAGAAAGTCCGGCAAGCGGTTCTGGCATAGCCAGCAGGTGATTTTTGCGTGTCCGGCAGGTGGGTCCTGCGAGTCGAGCAGGTGGTTCCTGCATGCTCGGCAGGTGGTTCAGGCGTGTCCGACAGGCGGTTCCGTTGTGTCCAGTAGGTGTTTCCGGCGTGTCCGGCACATGGTAGTGGCACGTCTGAGAGGTGGTTCCGGCATGCCCGGCAGGTGATTCCGGAGTGTCCGGCAAGTGGTTCTGGCATAGCCGGCTGGTGATTTTGGCGTGGCCAGCAGGTGGCTCCAGCGAGTCGAGCAGGTTGTTCCGGCGTGCTCAGCAGGTGTTTCAGATGGGTCCGTCAGGTGGTTCCGGTCTGTCCAATAGGTGGTTCCGGCGTGTCCGGCACGTGCTTCCGGCGAGTCTGAGAGGTGGCTCCGGCATGCCCGGTGGGTGATTCCGGAGTGTCCGGCAAGTCGTTCTGGCATAGCCGGCTGGTGATTTTGGCATGTCCAGCAGGTAAGATTTTGGCATGTCCGTCAGGTGATTTTGACGTGTCCGGCGGGTGGTTCCGGGCAGTGGATCAGGTGGTTCCAGCGTTCTCGGCAGGTGATTCAGTTTGGTTCGGCAGGTGGTTCTGGTCTGTCCTGGAGGTGGTTCCGGCCTGTCCAGCACGTGGTTCTGGCACGTCTGAGAGGTGGTTCCGGCATGCCCGGCAGGTGATCCCAGAGAGTCCTCCAAGTGGTTCTGGCCCAGCCCGCAGGTGATTTTGGCGCGTCCGGCAGGTGGCTCCGGCATGCTCAGCAGGTTGTTCAGGCAGGTCCGGCAGGTGGTTCCGACGATTCGAGCAGGTGCTTCCGGCTAGCTCGGCAGGTGCTTTGGGCGTCTCCGTCACTTGATTTTGGCACATTTGAGAGGTGGGTCCAGCATTCCCAGCAGGTGATTCCAGAAAGTCCGGCAAGCGGTTCTGGCATAGCCAGCAGGTGATTTTTGCGTGTCCGGCAGGTGGGTCCTGCGAGTCGAGCAGGTGGTTCCTGCATGCTCGGCAGGTGGTTCAGGCGTGTCCGACAGGCGGTTCCGTTGTGTCCAGTAGGTGTTTCCGGCGTGTCCGGCACATGGTAGTGGCACGTCTGAGAGGTGGTTCCGGCATGCCCCGCAGGTGATTCCGGAGTGTCCGGCAAGTGGTTCTGGCATAGCCGGCTGGTGATTTTGGCGTGGCCCGCAGGTGGCTCCAGCGAGTCGAGCAGGTTGTTCCGGCGTGCTCAGCAGGTGTTTCAGATGGGTCCGTCAGGTGGTTCCGGTCTGTCCAATAGGTGGTTCCGGCGTGTCCGGCACGTGCTTCCGGCGAGTCTGAGAGGTGGCTCCGGCATGCCCGGTGGGTGATTCCGGAGTGTCCGGCAAGTCGTTCTGGCATAGCCGGCTGGTGATTTTGGCATGTCCAGCAGGTAAGATTTTGGCATGTCCGTCAGGTGATTTTGACGTGTCCGGCGGGTGGTTCCGGGCAGTGGATCAGGTGGTTCCAGCGTTCTCGGCAGGTGATTCAGTTTGGTTCGGCAGGTGGTTCTGGTCTGTCCTGGAGGTGGTTCCGGCCTGTCCAGCACGTGGTTCTGGCACGTCTGAGAGGTGGTTCCGGCATGCCCGGCAGGTGATCCCAGAGAGTCCTCCAAGTGGTTCTGGCCCAGCCCGCAGGTGATTTTGGCGCGTCCGGCAGGTGGCTCCGGCATGCTCAGCAGGTTGTTCAGGCAGGTCCGGCAGGTGGTTCCGACGATTCGAGCAGGTGCTTCCGGCTAGCTCGGCAGGTGCTTTGGGCGTCTCCGTCACTTGATTTTGGCACATTTGAGAGGTGGGTCCAGCATTCCCAGCAGGTGATTCCAGAAAGTCCGGCAAGCGGTTCTGGCATAGCCAGCAGGTGATTTTTGCGTGTCCGGCAGGTGGGTCCTGCGAGTCGAGCAGGTGGTTCCTGCATGCTCGGCAGGTGGTTCAGGCGTGTCCGACAGGCGGTTCCGTTGTGTCCAGTAGGTGTTTCCGGCGTGTCCGGCACATGGTAGTGGCACGTCTGAGAGGTGGTTCCGGCATGCCCCGCAGGTGATTCCGGAGTGTCCGGCAAGTGGTTCTGGCATAGCCGGCTGGTGATTTTGGCGTGGCCCGCAGGTGGCTCCAGCGAGTCGAGCAGGTTGTTCCGGCGTGCTCAGCAGGTGTTTCAGATGGGTCCGTCAGGTGGTTCCGGTCTGTCCAATAGGTGGTTCCGGCGTGTCCGGCACGTGCTTCCGGCGAGTCTGAGAGGTGGCTCCGGCATGCCCGGTGGGTGATTCCGGAGTGTCCGGCAAGTCGTTCTGGCATAGCCGGCTGGTGATTTTGGCATGTCCAGCAGGTAAGATTTTGGCATGTCCGTCAGGTGATTTTGACGTGTCCGGCGGGTGGTTCCGGGCAGTGGATCAGGTGGTTCCAGCGTTCTCGGCAGGTGATTCAGTTTGGTTCGGCAGGTGGTTCTGGTCTGTCCTGGAGGTGGTTCCGGCCTGTCCAGCACGTGGTTCTGGCACGTCTGAGAGGTGGTTCCGGCATGCCCGGCAGGTGATCCCAGAGAGTCCTCCAAGTGGTTCTGGCCCAGCCCGCAGGTGATTTTGGCGCGTCCGGCAGGTGGCTCCGGCATGCTCAGCAGGTTGTTCAGGCAGGTCCGGCAGGTGGTTCCGACGATTCGAGCAGGTGCTTCCGGCTAGCTCGGCAGGTGCTTTGGGCGTCTCCGTCACTTGATTTTGGCACATTTGAGAGGTGGGTCCAGCATTCCCAGCAGGTGATTCCAGAAAGTCCGGCAAGCGGTTCTGGCATAGCCAGCAGGTGATTTTTGCGTGTCCGGCAGGTGGGTCCTGCGAGTCGAGCAGGTGGTTCCTGCATGCTCGGCAGGTGGTTCAGGCGTGTCCGACAGGCGGTTCCGTTGTGTCCAGTAGGTGTTTCCGGCGTGTCCGGCACATGGTAGTGGCACGTCTGAGAGGTGGTTCCGGCATGCCCCGCAGGTGATTCCGGAGTGTCCGGCAAGTGGTTCTGGCATAGCCGGCTGGTGATTTTGGCGTGGCCCGCAGGTGGCTCCAGCGAGTCGAGCAGGTTGTTCCGGCGTGCTCAGCAGGTGTTTCAGATGGGTCCGTCAGGTGGTTCCGGTCTGTCCAATAGGTGGTTCCGGCGTGTCCGGCACGTGCTTCCGGCGAGTCTGAGAGGTGGCTCCGGCATGCCCGGTGGGTGATTCCGGAGTGTCCGGCAAGTCGTTCTGGCATAGCCGGCTGGTGATTTTGGCATGTCCAGCAGGTAAGATTTTGGCATGTCCGTCAGGTGATTTTGACGTGTCCGGCGGGTGGTTCCGGGCAGTGGATCAGGTGGTTCCAGCGTTCTCGGCAGGTGATTCAGTTTGGTTCGGCAGGTGGTTCTGGTCTGTCCTGGAGGTGGTTCCGGCCTGTCCAGCACGTGGTTCTGGCACGTCTGAGAGGTGGTTCCGGCATGCCCGGCAGGTGATCCCAGAGAGTCCTCCAAGTGGTTCTGGCCCAGCCCGCAGGTGATTTTGGCGCGTCCGGCAGGTGGCTCCGGCATGCTCAGCAGGTTGTTCAGGCAGGTCCGGCAGGTGGTTCCGACGATTCGAGCAGGTGCTTCCGGCTAGCTCGGCAGGTGCTTTGGGCGTCTCCGTCACTTGATTTTGGCACATTTGAGAGGTGGGTCCAGCATTCCCAGCAGGTGATTCCAGAAAGTCCGGCAAGCGGTTCTGGCATAGCCAGCAGGTGATTTTTGCGTGTCCGGCAGGTGGGTCCTGCGAGTCGAGCAGGTGGTTCCTGCATGCTCGGCAGGTGGTTCAGGCGTGTCCGACAGGCGGTTCCGTTGTGTCCAGTAGGTGTTTCCGGCGTGTCCGGCACATGGTAGTGGCACGTCTGAGAGGTGGTTCCGGCATGCCCCGCAGGTGATTCCGGAGTGTCCGGCAAGTGGTTCTGGCATAGCCGGCTGGTGATTTTGGCGTGGCCCGCAGGTGGCTCCAGCGAGTCGAGCAGGTTGTTCCGGCGTGCTCAGCAGGTGTTTCAGATGGGTCCGTCAGGTGGTTCCGGTCTGTCCAATAGGTGGTTCCGGCGTGTCCGGCACGTGCTTCCGGCGAGTCTGAGAGGTGGCTCCGGCATGCCCGGTGGGTGATTCCGGAGTGTCCGGCAAGTCGTTCTGGCATAGCCGGCTGGTGATTTTGGCATGTCCAGCAGGTAAGATTTTGGCATGTCCGTCAGGTGATTTTGACGTGTCCGGCGGGTGGTTCCGGGCAGTGGATCAGGTGGTTCCAGCGTTCTCGGCAGGTGATTCAGTTTGGTTCGGCAGGTGGTTCTGGTCTGTCCTGGAGGTGGTTCCGGCCTGTCCAGCACGTGGTTCTGGCACGTCTGAGAGGTGGTTCCGGCATGCCCGGCAGGTGATCCCAGAGAGTCCTCCAAGTGGTTCTGGCCCAGCCCGCAGGTGATTTTGGCGCGTCCGGCAGGTGGCTCCGGCATGCTCAGCAGGTTGTTCAGGCAGGTCCGGCAGGTGGTTCCGACGATTCGAGCAGGTGCTTCCGGCTAGCTCGGCAGGTGCTTTGGGCGTCTCCGTCACTTGATTTTGGCACATTTGAGAGGTGGGTCCAGCATTCCCAGCAGGTGATTCCAGAAAGTCCGGCAAGCGGTTCTGGCATAGCCAGCAGGTGATTTTTGCGTGTCCGGCAGGTGGGTCCTGCGAGTCGAGCAGGTGGTTCCTGCATGCTCGGCAGGTGGTTCAGGCGTGTCCGACAGGCGGTTCCGTTGTGTCCAGTAGGTGTTTCCGGCGTGTCCGGCACATGGTAGTGGCACGTCTGAGAGGTGGTTCCGGCATGCCCCGCAGGTGATTCCGGAGTGTCCGGCAAGTGGTTCTGGCATAGCCGGCTGGTGATTTTGGCGTGGCCCGCAGGTGGCTCCAGCGAGTCGAGCAGGTTGTTCCGGCGTGCTCAGCAGGTGTTTCAGATGGGTCCGTCAGGTGGTTCCGGTCTGTCCAATAGGTGGTTCCGGCGTGTCCGGCACGTGCTTCCGGCGAGTCTGAGAGGTGGCTCCGGCATGCCCGGTGGGTGATTCCGGAGTGTCCGGCAAGTCGTTCTGGCATAGCCGGCTGGTGATTTTGGCATGTCCAGCAGGTAAGATTTTGGCATGTCCGTCAGGTGATTTTGACGTGTCCGGCGGGTGGTTCCGGGCAGTGGATCAGGTGGTTCCAGCGTTCTCGGCAGGTGATTCAGTTTGGTTCGGCAGGTGGTTCTGGTCTGTCCTGGAGGTGGTTCCGGCCTGTCCAGCACGTGGTTCTGGCACGTCTGAGAGGTGGTTCCGGCATGCCCGGCAGGTGATCCCAGAGAGTCCTCCAAGTGGTTCTGGCCCAGCCCGCAGGTGATTTTGGCGCGTCCGGCAGGTGGCTCCGGCATGCTCAGCAGGTTGTTCAGGCAGGTCCGGCAGGTGGTTCCGACGATTCGAGCAGGTGCTTCCGGCTAGCTCGGCAGGTGCTTTGGGCGTCTCCGTCACTTGATTTTGGCACATTTGAGAGGTGGGTCCAGCATTCCCAGCAGGTGATTCCAGAAAGTCCGGCAAGCGGTTCTGGCATAGCCAGCAGGTGATTTTTGCGTGTCCGGCAGGTGGGTCCTGCGAGTCGAGCAGGTGGTTCCTGCATGCTCGGCAGGTGGTTCAGGCGTGTCCGACAGGCGGTTCCGTTGTGTCCAGTAGGTGTTTCCGGCGTGTCCGGCACATGGTAGTGGCACGTCTGAGAGGTGGTTCCGGCATGCCCCGCAGGTGATTCCGGAGTGTCCGGCAAGTGGTTCTGGCATAGCCGGCTGGTGATTTTGGCGTGGCCCGCAGGTGGCTCCAGCGAGTCGAGCAGGTTGTTCCGGCGTGCTCAGCAGGTGTTTCAGATGGGTCCGTCAGGTGGTTCCGGTCTGTCCAATAGGTGGTTCCGGCGTGTCCGGCACGTGCTTCCGGCGAGTCTGAGAGGTGGCTCCGGCATGCCCGGTGGGTGATTCCGGAGTGTCCGGCAAGTCGTTCTGGCATAGCCGGCTGGTGATTTTGGCATGTCCAGCAGGTAAGATTTTGGCATGTCCGTCAGGTGATTTTGACGTGTCCGGCGGGTGGTTCCGGGCAGTGGATCAGGTGGTTCCAGCGTTCTCGGCAGGTGATTCAGTTTGGTTCGGCAGGTGGTTCTGGTCTGTCCTGGAGGTGGTTCCGGCCTGTCCAGCACGTGGTTCTGGCACGTCTGAGAGGTGGTTCCGGGCATGCCCGGCAGGTGATCCCAGAGAGTCCTCCAAGTGGTTCTGGCCCAGCCCGCAGGTGATTTTGGCGCGTCCGGCAGGTGGCTCCGGCATGCTCAGCAGGTTGTTCAGGCAGGTCCGGCAGGTGGTTCCGACGATTCGAGCAGGTGCTTCCGGCTAGCTCGGCAGGTGCTTTGGGCGTCTCCGTCACTTGATTTTGGCACATTTGAGAGGTGGGTCCAGCATTCCCAGCAGGTGATTCCAGAAAGTCCGGCAAGCGGTTCTGGCATAGCCAGCAGGTGATTTTTGCGTGTCCGGCAGGTGGGTCCTGCGAGTCGAGCAGGTGGTTCCTGCATGCTCGGCAGGTGGTTCAGGCGTGTCCGACAGGCGGTTCCGTTGTGTCCAGTAGGTGTTTCCGGCGTGTCCGGCACATGGTAGTGGCACGTCTGAGAGGTGGTTCCGGCATGCCCCGCAGGTGATTCCGGAGTGTCCGGCAAGTGGTTCTGGCATAGCCGGCTGGTGATTTTGGCGTGGCCCGCAGGTGGCTCCAGCGAGTCGAGCAGGTTGTTCCGGCGTGCTCAGCAGGTGTTTCAGATGGGTCCGTCAGGTGGTTCCGGTCTGTCCAATAGGTGGTTCCGGCGTGTCCGGCACGTGCTTCCGGCGAGTCTGAGAGGTGGCTCCGGCATGCCCGGTGGGTGATTCCGGAGTGTCCGGCAAGTCGTTCTGGCATAGCCGGCTGGTGATTTTGGCATGTCCAGCAGGTAAGATTTTGGCATGTCCCGTCAGGTGATTTTGACGTGTCCGGCGGGTGGTTCCGGGCAGTGGATCAGGTGGTTCCAGCGTTCTCGGCAGGTGATTCAGTTTGGTTCGGCAGGTGGTTCTGGTCTGTCCTGGAGGTGGTTCCGGCCTGTCCAGCACGTGGTTCTGGCACGTCTGAGAGGTGGTTCCGGCATGCCCGGCAGGGTGATCCCAGAGAGTCCTCCAAGTGGTTCTGGCCCAGCCCGCAGGTGATTTTGGCGCGTCCGGCAGGTGGCTCCGGCATGCTCAGCAGGTTGTTCAGGCAGGTCCGGCAGGTGGTTCCGACGATTCGAGCAGGTGCTTCCGGCTAGCTCGGCAGGTGCTTTGGGCGTCTCCGTCACTTGATTTTGGCACATTTGAGAGGTGGGTCCAGCATTCCCAGCAGGTGATTCCAGAAAGTCCGGCAAGCGGTTCTGGCATAGCCAGCAGGTGATTTTTGCGTGTCCGGCAGGTGGGTCCTGCGAGTCGAGCAGGTGGTTCCTGCATGCTCGGCAGGTGGGTTCAGGCGTGTCCGACAGGCGGTTCCGTTGTGTCCAGTAGGTGTTTCCGGCGTGTCCGGCACATGGTAGTGGCACGTCTGAGAGGTGGTTCCGGCATGCCCCGCAGGTGATTCCGGAGTGTCCGGCAAGTGGTTCTGGCATAGCCGGCTGGTGATTTTGGCGTGGCCCGCAGGTGGCTCCAGCGAGTCGAGCAGGTTGTTCCGGCGTGCTCAGCAGGTGTTTCAGATGGGTCCGTCAGGTGGTTCCGGTCTGTCCAATAGGTGGATCCGGCGTGTCCGGCACGTGCTTCCGGCGAGTCTGAGAGGTGGCTCCGGCATGCCCGGTGGGTGATTCCGGAGTGTCCGGCAAGTCGTTCTGGCATAGCCGGCTGGTGATTTTGGCATGTCCAGCAGGTAAGATTTTGGCATGTCCGTCAGGTGATTTTGACGTGTCCGGCGGGTGGTTCCGGGCAGTGGATCAGGTGGTTCCAGCGTTCTCGGCAGGTGATTCAGTTTGGTTCGGCAGGTGGTTCTGGTCTGTCCTGGAGGTGGTTCCGGCCTGTCCAGCACGTGGTTCTGGCACGTCTGAGAGGTGGTTCCGGCATGCCCGGCAGGTGATCCCAGAGAGTCCTCCAAGTGGTTCTGGCCCAGCCCGCAGGTGATTTTGGCGCGTCCGGCAGGTGGCTCCGGCATGCTCAGCAGGTTGTTCAGGCAGGTCCGGCAGGTGGTTCCGACGATTCGAGCAGGTGCTTCCGGCTAGCTCGGCAGGTGCTTTGGGCGTCTCCGTCACTTGATTTTGGCACATTTGAGAGGTGGGTCCAGCATTCCCAGCAGGTGATTCCAGAAAGTCCGGCAAGCGGTTCTGGCATAGCCAGCAGGTGATTTTTGCGTGTCCGGCAGGTGGGTCCTGCGAGTCGAGCAGGTGGTTCCTGCATGCTCGGCAGGTGGTTCAGGCGTGTCCGACAGGCGGTTCCGTTGTGTCCAGTAGGTGTTTCCGGCGTGTCCGGCACATGGTAGTGGCACGTCTGAGAGGTGGTTCCGGCATGCCCCGCAGGTGATTCCGGAGTGTCCGGCAAGTGGTTCTGGCATAGCCGGCTGGTGATTTTGGCGTGGCCCGCAGGTGGCTCCAGCGAGTCGAGCAGGTTGTTCCGGCGTGCTCAGCAGGTGTTTCAGATGGGTCCGTCAGGTGGTTCCGGTCTGTCCAATAGGTGGTTCCGGCGTGTCCGGCACGTGCTTCCGGCGAGTCTGAGAGGTGGCTCCGGCATGCCCGGTGGGTGATTCCGGAGTGTCCGGCAAGTCGTTCTGGCATAGCCGGCTGGTGATTTTGGCATGTCCAGCAGGTAAGATTTTGGCATGTCCGTCAGGTGATTTTGACGTGTCCGGCGGGTGGTTCCGGGCAGTGGATCAGGTGGTTCCAGCGTTCTCGGCAGGTGATTCAGTTTGGTTCGGCAGGTGGTTCTGGTCTGTCCTGGACGGTGGTTCCGGCCTGTCCAGCACGTGGTTCTGGCACGTCTGAGAGGTGGTTCCGGCATGCCCGGCAGGTGATCCCAGAGAGTCCTCCAAGTGGTTCTGGCCCAGCCCGCAGGTGATTTTGGCGCGTCCGGCAGGTGGCTCCGGCATGCTCAGCAGGTTGTTCAGGCAGGTCCGGCAGGTGGTTCCGACGATTCGAGCAGGTGCTTCGGCTAGCTCGGCAGGTGCTTTGGGCGTCTCCGTCACTTGATTTTGGCACATTTGAGAGGTGGGTCCAGCATTCCCAGCAGGTGATTCCAGAAAGTCCGGCAAGCGGTTCTGGCATAGCCAGCAGGTGATTTTTGCGTGTCCGGCAGGTGGGTCCTGCGAGTCGAGCAGGTGGTTCCTGCATGCTCGGCAGGTGGTTCAGGCGTGTCCGACAGGCGGTTCCGTTGTGTCCAGTAGGTGTTTCCGGCGTGTCCGGCACATGGTAGTGGCACGTCTGAGAGGTGGTTCCGGCATGCCCCGCAGGTGATTCCGGAGTGTCCGGCAAGTGGTTCTGGCATAGCCGGCTGGTGATTTTGGCGTGGCCCGCAGGTGGCTCCAGCGAGTCGAGCAGGTTGTTCCGGCGTGCTCAGCAGGTGTTTCAGATGGGTCCGTCAGGTGGTTCCGGTCTGTCCAATAGGTGGTTCCGGCGTGTCCGGCACGTGCTTCCGGCGAGTCTGAGAGGTGGCTCCGGCATGCCCGGTGGGTGATTCCGGAGTGTCCGGCAAGTCGTTCTGGCATAGCCGGCTGGTGATTTTGGCATGTCCAGCAGGTAAGATTTTGGCATGTCCGTCAGGTGATTTTGACGTGTCCGGCGGGTGGTTCCGGGCAGTGGATCAGGTGGTTCCAGCGTTCTCGGCAGGTGATTCAGTTTGGTTCGGCAGGTGGTTCTGGTCTGTCCTGGAGGTGGTTCCGGCCTGTCCAGCACGTGGTTCTGGCACGTCTGAGAGGTGGTTCCGGCATGCCCGGCAGGTGATCCCAGAGAGTCCTCCAAGTGGTTCTGGCCCAGGCCCGCAGGTGATTTTGGCGCGTCCGGCAGGTGGCTCCGGCATGCTCAGCAGGTTGTTCAGGCAGGTCCGGCAGGTGGTTCCGACGATTCGAGCAGGTGCTTCCGGCTAGCTCGGCAGGTGCTTTGGGCGTCTCCGTCACTTGATTTTGGCACATTTGAGAGGTGGGTCCAGCATTCCCAGCAGGTGATTCCAGAAAGTCCGGCAAGCGGTTCTGGCATAGCCA
This sequence comes from Equus asinus, assembly GCF_041296235.1. Lineage (NCBI taxonomy): Eukaryota > Metazoa > Chordata > Mammalia > Perissodactyla > Equidae > Equus > Equus asinus. Next base: position 22,625 of record NW_027225286.1, read on the forward strand.
GCAGGTGATTTTTGCGGTGTCCGGCAGGTGGGTCCTGCGAGTCGAGCAGGTGGTTCCTGCATGCTCGGCAGGTGGTTCAGGCGTGTCCGACAGGCGGTTCCGTTGTGTCCAGTAGGTGTTTCCGGCGTGTCCGGCACATGGTAGTGGCACGTCTGAGAGGTGGTTCCGGCATGCCCCGCAGGTGATTCCGGAGTGTCCGGCAAGTGGTTCTGGCATAGCCGGCTGGTGATTTTGGCGTGGCCCGCAGGTGGCTCCAGCGAGTCGAGCAGGTTGTTCCGGCGTGCTCAGCAGGTGTTTCAGATGGGTCCGTCAGGTGGTTCCGGTCTGTCCAATAGGTGGTTCCGGCGTGTCCGGCACGTGCTTCCGGCGAGTCTGAGAGGTGGCTCCGGCATGCCCGGTGGGTGATTCCGGAGTGTCCGGCAAGTCGTTCTGGCATAGCCGGCTGGTGATTTTGGCATGTCCAGCAGGTAAGATTTTGGCATGTCCGTCAGGTGATTTTGACGTGTCCGCGGGTGGTTCCGGGCAGTGGATCAGGTGGTTCCAGCGTTCTCGGCAGGTGATTCAGTTTGGTTCGGCAGGTGGTTCTGGTCTGTCCTGGAGGTGGTTCCGGCCTGTCCAGCACGTGGTTCTGGCACGTCTGAGAGGTGGTTCCGGCATGCCCGGCAGGTGATCCCAGAGAGTCCTCCAAGTGGTTCTGGCCCAGCCCGCAGGTGATTTTGGCGCGTCCGGCAGGTGGCTCCGGCATGCTCAGCAGGGTTGTTCAGGCAGGTCCGGCAGGTGGTTCCGACGATTCGAGCAGGTGCTTCCGGCTAGCTCGGCAGGTGCTTTGGGCGTCTCCGTCACTTGATTTTGGCACATTTGAGAGGTGGGTCCAGCATTCCCAGCAGGTGATTCCAGAAAGTCCGGCAAGCGGTTCTGGCATAGCCAGCAGGTGATTTTTGCGTGTCCGGCAGGTGGGTCCTGCGAGTCGAGCAGGTGGTTCCTGCATGCTCGGCAGGTGGTTCAGGCGTGTCCGACAGGCGGTTCCGTTGTGTCCAGTAGGTGTTTCCGGCGTGTCCGGCACATGGTAGTGGCACGTCTGAGAGGTGGTTCCGGCATGCCCCGCAGGTGATTCCGGAGTGTCCGGCAAGTGGTTCTGGCATAGCCGGCTGGTGATTTTGGCGTGGCCCGCAGGTGGCTCCAGCGAGTCGAGCAGGTTGTTCCGGCGTGCTCAGCAGGTGTTTCAGATGGGTCCGTCAGGTGGTTCCGGTCTGTCCAATAGGTGGTTTCCGGCGTGTCCGGCACGTGCTTCCGGCGAGTCTGAGAGGTGGCTCCGGCATGCCCGGTGGGTGATTCCGGAGTGTCCGGCAAGTCGTTCTGGCATAGCCGGCTGGTGATTTTGGCATGTCCAGCAGGTAAGATTTTGGCATGTCCGTCAGGTGATTTTGACGTGTCCGGCGGGTGGTCCGGGCAGTGGATCAGGTGGTTCCAGCGTTCTCGGCAGGTGATTCAGTTTGGTTCGGCAGGTGGTTCTGGTCTGTCCTGGAGGTGGTTCCGGCCTGTCCAGCACGTGGTTCTGGCACGTCTGAGAGGTGGTTCCGGCATGCCCGGCAGGTGATCCCAGAGAGTCCTCCAAGTGGTTCTGGCCCAGCCCGCAGGTGATTTTGGCGCGTCCGGCAGGTGGCTCCGGCATGCTCAGCAGGTTGTTCAGGCAGGTCCGGCAGGTGGTTCCGACGATTCGAGCAGGTGCTTCCGGCTAGCTCGGCAGGTGCTTTGGGCGTCTCCGTCACTTGATTTTGGCACATTTGAGAGGTGGGTCCAGCATTCCCAGCAGGTGATTCCAGAAAGTCCGGCAAGCGGTTCTGGCATAGCCAGCAGGTGATTTTTGCGTGTCCGGCAGGTGGGTCCTGCGAGTCGAGCAGGTGGTTCCTGCATGCTCGGCAGGTGGTTCAGGCGTGTCCGACAGGCGGTTCCGTTGTGTCCAGTAGGTGTTTCCGGCGTGTCCGGCACATGGTAGTGGCACGTCTGAGAGGTGGTTCCGGCATGCCCCGCAGGTGATTCCGGAGTGTCCGGCAAGTGGTTCTGGCATAGCCGGCTGGTGATTTTGGCGTGGCCCGCAGGTGGCTCCAGCGAGTCGAGCAGGTTGTTCCGGCGTGCTCAGCAGGTGTTTCAGATGGGTCCGTCAGGTGGTTCCGGTCTGTCCAATAGGTGGTTCCGGCGTGTCCGGCACGTGCTTCCGGCGAGTCTGAGAGGTGGCTCCGGCATGCCCGGTGGGTGATTCCGGAGTGTCCGGCAAGTCGTTCTGGCATAGCCGGCTGGTGATTTTGGCATGTCCAGCAGGTAAGATTTTGGCATGTCCGTCAGGTGATTTTGACGTGTCCGGCGGGTGGTTCCGGGCAGTGGATCAGGTGGTTCCAGCGTTCTCGGCAGGTGATTCAGTTTGGTTCGGCAGGTGGTTCTGGTCTGTCCTGGAGGTGGTTCCGGCCTGTCCAGCACGTGGTTCTGGCACGTCTGAGAGGTGGTTCCGGCATGCCCGGCAGGTGATCCCAGAGAGTCCTCCAAGTGGTTCTGGCCCAGCCCGCAGGTGATTTTGGCGCGTCCGGCAGGTGGCTCCGGCATGCTCAGCAGGTTGTTCAGGCAGGTCCGGCAGGTGGTTCCGACGATTCGAGCAGGTGCTTCCGGCTAGCTCGGCAGGTGCTTTGGGCGTCTCCGTCACTTGATTTTGGCACATTTGAGAGGGTGGGTCCAGCATTCCAGCAGGTGATTCCAGAAGTCCGGCAAGCGGTTCTGGCATAGCCAGCAGGTGATTTTTGCGTGTCCGGCAGGTGGGTCCTGCGAGTCGAGCAGGTGGTTCCTGCATGCTCGGCAGGTGGTTCAGGCGTGTCCGACAGGCGGTTCCGTTGTGTCCAGTAGGTGTTTCCGGCGTGTCCGGCACATGGTAGTGGCACGTCTGAGAGGTGGTTCCGGCATGCCCCGCAGGTGATTCCGGAGTGTCCGGCAAGTGGTTCTGGCATAGCCGGCTGGTGATTTTGGCGTGGCCCGCAGGTGGCTCCAGCGAGTCGAGCAGGTTGTTCCGGCGTGCTCAGCAGGTGTTTCAGAATGGGTCCGTCAGGTGGTTCCGGTCTGTCCAATAGGTGGTTCCGGCGTGTCCGGCACGTGCTTCCGGCGAGTCTGAGAGGTGGCTCCGGCATGCCCGGTGGGTGATTCCGGAGTGTCCGGCAAGTCGTTCTGGCATAGCCGGCTGGTGATTTTGGCATGTCCAGCAGGTAAGATTTTGGCATGTCCGTCAGGTGATTTTGACGTGTCCGGCGGGTGGTTCCGGGCAGTGGATCAGGTGGTTCCAGCGTTCTCGGCAGGTGATTCAGTTTGGTTCGGCAGGTGGTTCTGGTCTGTCCTGGAGGTGGTTCCGGCCTGTCCAGCACGTGGTTCTGGCACGTCTGAGAGGTGGTTCCGGCATGGCCCGGCAGGTGATCCCAGAGAGTCCTCCAAGTGGTTCTGGCCCAGCCCGCAGGTGATTTTGGCGCGTCCGGCAGGTGGCTCCGGCATGCTCAGCAGGGTTGTTCAGGCAGGTCCGGCAGGTGGTTCCGACGATTCGAGCAGGTGCTTCCGGCTAGCTCGGCAGGTGCTTTGGGCGTCTCCGTCACTTGATTTTGGCACATTTGAGAGGTGGGTCCAGCATTCCAGCAGGTGATTCCAGAAAGTCCGGCAAGCGGTTCTGGCATAGCCTGCAGGTGATTTTTTCGTGTCCGGCAGGTGGGTCCTGCGAGTCGAGCAGGTGGTTCCTGCATGCTCGGCAGGTGGTTCAGGCGTGTCCGACAGGCGGTTCCGTTGTGTCCAGTAGGTGTTTCCGGCGTGTCCGGCACATGGTAGTGGCACGTCTGAGAGGTGGTTCCGGCATGCCCCGCAGGTGATTCCGGAGTGTCCGGCAAGTGGTTCTGGCATAGCCGGCTGGTGATTTTGGCGTGGCCAGCAGGTGGCTCCAGCGAGTCGAGCAGGTTGTTCCGGCGTGCCTCAGCAGGTGTTTCAGATGGGTCCGTCAGGTGGTTCCGGTCTGTCCAATAGGTGGTTCCGGCGTGTCCCGGCACGTGCTTCCGGCGAGTCTGAGAGGTGGCTCCGGCATGCCCGGTGGGTGATTCCGGAGTGTCCGGCAAGTCGTTCTGGCATAGCCGGCTGGTGATTTTGGCATGTCCAGCAGGTAAGATTTTGGCATGTCCGTCAGGTTGATTTTGACGTGTCCGGCGGGTGGTTCCGGGCAGTGGATCAGGTGGTTCCAGCGTTCTCGGCAGGTGATTCAGTTTGGTTCGGCAGGTGGTTCTGGTCTGTCCTGGAGGTGGTTCCGGCCTGTCCAGCACGTGGTTCTGGCACGTCTGAGAGGTGGTTCCGGCATGCCCCGGCAGGTGATCCCAGAGAGTCCTCCAAGTGGTTCTGGCCCAGCCCGCAGGTGATTTTGGCGCGTACCGGCAGGTGGCTCCGGCATGCTCAGCAGGTTGTTCAGCAGGTCCGGCAGGTGGTTCCGACGATTCGAGCAGGTGCTTCCGGCTAGCTCGGCAGGTGCTTTGGGCGTCTCCGTCACTTGATTTTGGCACATTTGAGAGGTGGGGTCCAGCATTCCCAGCAGGTGATTCCAGAAAGTCCGGCAAGCGGTTCTGGCATAGCCAGCAGGTGATTTTGCGTGTCCCGGCAGGTGGGTCCTGCGAGTCGAGCAGGTGGTTCCTGCATGCTCGGCAGGTGGTTCAGGCGTGTCCGACAGGCGGTTCCGTTGTGTCCAGTAGGTGTTTCCGGCGTGTCGCGGCACATGGTAGTGGCACGTCTGAGAGGTGGTTCCGGCATGCCCCCGCAGGTGATTCCGGAGTGTCCGGCAAGTGGTTCTGGCATAGCCGGCTGGTGATTTTGGCGTGGCCCGCAGGTGGCTCCAGCGAGTCGAGCAGGTTGTTCCGGCGTGCTCAGCAGGTGTTTCAGATGGGTCCGTCAGGGTGGTTCCGGTCCTGGGTCCAATAGGTGGTTCCGGCGTGTCCGGCACGTGCTTCCGGCGAGTCTGAGAGGTGGCTCCGGCATGCCCGGTGGGTGATTCCGGAGTGTCCGGCAAGTCGTTCTGGCATAGCCGGCTGGTGATTTTGGCATGTCCAGCAGGTAAGATTTTGGCATGTCCGTCAGGTGATTTTGACGTGTCCGGCGGGTGGTTCCGGGCAGTGGATCAGGTGGTTCC
>NW_027225287.1:0-28576 GCF_041296235.1 Equus asinus
GGCTGGTGATTTTTTGCGTGGCCCGCAGGTGGCTCCAGCGAGTCGAGCAGGTTGTTCCGGCGTGCTCAGCAGGTGTTTCAGATGGAGTCCGTCAGGTGGTTCCGGGTCTGTCCAATAGGTTGGTTTCCGGCTGTGTCCGGCCGTGCTTCCGGCGAGGTCTGAGAGGCTGCTCCGGCATGCCCGGTGGGTGATTCCGAGTGTCCGGCAAGTCGTTCTGGCATAGCCGGTCTGGTGATTTTGCATGTCCAGCAGGTAAGATTTTGGCATGTCCGTCAGGTGATTTTGACGTGTCCGGCGGGTGGTTCCGGGCAGTGGATCAGGTGGTTCCAGTCGTTCTCGGCAGGCTGATTCAGTTTGGTTCGGCAGGTGGTTCTGGTCTGTCCTGGAGGTGGTTCCGGCCTGTCCAGCACGTGGTTCTGGCACGTCTGAGAGGTGGTTCCGGCATGCCCGGCAGGTGAGTCCCAGGAGAGTCCTCCAAGTGGTTCTGGCCCAGCTCGCAGGTGATTTTGGCGCGTCCGGCAGGTGGCTCCGGCATGCTCAGCAGGTTGTTCAGGCAGGTCCGGCAGGTGGTTCCGACGATTTCGAGCAGGTGCTTCCGGCTAGCTCGGCAGGTGCTTTGGCGTCTCCGTCACTTGATTTTGGCACATTTGAGAGGTGGGTCCAGCATTCCCAGCAGGTGATTCCAGAAAGTCCGGCAAGCGGTTCTGGCATAGCCAGCAGGTGATTTTTGCTGTGTCCGCGTGCAGCAGGTGGTCCTGCGAGTCGAGCAGGTGGTTCCTGCATGCTCGGCAGGTGGTTCAGGCGTGTCCGACAGGCGGTTCCGTTGTGTCCAGTAGGTGTTTCCGGCGTGTCCGGCACATGGTAGTGGCACGTCTGAGAGGTGGTTCCGGCATGCCCCGCAGGTGATTCCGGAGTGTCCGGCAAGTGGTTCTGGCATAGCCGGCTGGTGATTTTGGCGTGGCCAGCAGGTGGCTCCAGCGAGTTCGAGCAGGTTCTGTTCCGGCGTGCTCAGCAGGTGTTTCAGATTGGGTCCGTCAGGTGGTTCCCGGTCTGTCCAATAGGTTGGTTCCGGCGTGTCCGGCACGTGCTTCCGGCGAGTCTGAGAGGTGGCTCCGGCATGCCGGTGGTGATTCCGAGAGTGTCCGGTCAAGTCGTTCTGGCATAGCCCGGCTGGTGATTTTGGCATGTCCAGCAGGTAAGATTTTGGCATGTCCGTCAGGTGATTTTGACGTGTCCGGCGGGGTGGTTACCGGGCAGTGGATCGAGGTGGTTCCAGCGTTCTCGGCAGGTGATTCAGTTTGGTTCGGCAGGTGGTTCTGGTCTGTCCTGGAGGTGGTTTCCGGCCTGTCCAGCACGTGGTTCTGGCACGTCTGAGAGGTGGTTCCGGCATGCCCGGCAAGGTGATCCCAGAGAGTCCTCCAAGTGGTTCTGGCCCAGCCCGCAGGTGATTTTGGCGCGTCCGGCAGGTGGCTCCGGCATGCTCAGCAGGTTGTTCAGGCAGGTCCGGCAGGTGGTTCCGACGATTCGAGCAGGTGCTTCCGGCTAGCTCGGCAGAGTGCTTTGGGCGTCTCCGTCACTGATTTTTGGCACATTTGAGAGGTGGGTCCAGCATTCCAGCAGGTGATTTCCAGAAAGTCCGGCAAGCGGTTCTGGCATAGCCAGCAGGTGATTTTTGCGTGTCCGGCAGGTGGGTCCTGCGAGTCGAGCAGGTGGTTCCTGCTATGCTCGGCAGGTGGTTCAGGTCGTGTCCGACAGGGGTTCCGTTGTGTCCAGTAGTGTTTCCGGCAGTGTCCGGCACATGGTAGTGGCACGTCTGAGAGGTGGTTCCGGCATGCCCCGCAGTGTGATTCCGGAGTGTCCGGCAAGTGGTTCTGGCATAGCCGGCTGGTGATTTTGGCGTGGCCAGCAGGTGGCTCCAGCGAGTCTGAGCAGGTTGTTCCGGCGTGCTCAGCAGGTGTTTCAGATGGGTCCGTCAGGTGGTTCCGGTCTGTCCAATAGGTGGTTCCGGCGTGTCCGGCACGTGCTTTCCGGCGAGTCTGAGAGGTGGCTACCGGCATGCACGGTGGGTGATTCCGGAGTGTCCGGCAAGTCGTTCTGGTCATAGCGGCTGGTGATTTTGGCATGTCCAGCAGGTAAGATTTTGGGCATGTCCGTCAGGTGATTTATGAACGTGTCCGGCGGGTGGTTCCGGGCAGTGGATCAGGTGGTTCCAGCGTCTCGTGCAGGTGATTCAGTTTGGTTCGGCAGGTGGTTCTGGTCTGTCCTGGAGGTGTTCCGGCCTGTCCAGCACGTGGTTCTGGCACGTCTGAGAGGTGGGTTCCAGGCATGCCCGGCAGGTGATCCCAGAGAGTCCTCCAAGATGGTGTCTGGCCTCAGCCCGCAGGTGATTTTGGCGCGTCCGGCAGGTGGCTCCGGCATTGCTCATGCAGGTTGTTCAGGCAGGTCCGGCAGGTGGTTCCGACGATTCGAGCAGGTGCTTCCGGCTAGCTCGGCAGGTGCTTTGGGCGTCTCCAGTCACTTGATTTTGGCACATTTGAGAGGTGGGTCCAGCATTCCCAGCAGGTGATTCCAGAAAGTCCGGCAAGCGGTTCTGGCATAGCCAGCAGGTGATTTTTGCGTGTCCCGGCAGGTGGGTCCTGCGAGTCGAGCAGGTGGTTCCTGCATGCTCGGCAGGTGGTTCAGGCGTGTCCGACAGGCGGTTCGTTGTGTCCAGTAGGTGTTTCCGGCGTGTCCGGCACATGGTAGTGGCACGTCTGAGAGGTGGTTCCGGCATGCCCCGCAGGTGATTCCGAGTGTCCGGCAAGTGGTTTGGCATAGCCGGCTGGTGATTTTGGCGTGGCCAGCAGGTGGCTCCAGCGAGTCGAGCAGGTTGTTCCGGCGTGCTCAGCAGGTGTTCAGATGGGTCCGTCAGGTGGTTCCGGTCTGTCCAATAGGTGGTTCCGGCCTGTGTCCGGCACGTGCTTCCGGCGAGTCTGAGAGGTGGCTCCGGCATGCCCGGTGGGTGATTCCGGAGTGTCCGGCAAGTCGTTCTGGCATAGCCGGCTGGTGATTTTGGCATGTCCAGCAGGTAAGATTTTGGCATGTCCGTCAGGTGATTTTGACGTGTCCGGCGGGTGGTTCCGGGCAGTGGATCAGGTGGTTCCAGCGTTACTCGGCAGGTGATTCAGTTTGGTTCGGCAGGTGGTTCTGGTCTGTCCTGGAGGTGGTTCCGCCTGTCCAGCACGTGGTTCTGGCACGTCTGAGAGGTGGTTCCGGCATGCCCGGCAGGTGATCCCAGAGAGTCCTCCAAGTGGTTCTGGCCCAGCCCGCAGGTGATTTTGGCGCGTCCGGCAGGTGGCTCCGGCATGCTCAGCAGGTTGTTCAGGCAGGTCCGGCAGGTGGTTCCGACGATTCGAGCAGGTGCTTCCGGCTAGCTCGGCAGGTGCTTTGGGCGTCTCCGTCACTTGATTTTGGCACATTTGAGAGGTGGGTCCAGCATTCCCAGCAGGTGATTCCAGAAAGTCCGGCAAGCGGTTCTGGCATAGCCAGCAGGTGATTTTTGCGTGTCCGGCAGGTGGGTCCTGCGAGTCGAGCAGGTGGTTCCTGCATGCTCGGCAGGTGGTTCAGGCGTGTCCGAACAGGCGGTTCCGTTGTGTCCAGTAGGTGTTTCCGGCGTGTCCGGCACATGGTAAGTGGCACGTCTGAGAGTGGTTCCGGCATGCCCCGCAGGTGATTCCGGAGTGTCGGCAAGTGGTTCTGGCATAGCCGGCTGGTGATTTTGGCGTGGCCAGCAGGTGGCTCAGCGAGTCGAGCAGGTTGTTCCGGCGTGCTCAGCAGGTGTTTCAGATGGGTCCGTCAGGTGGTTCCGGTCTGTCCAATAGGTGTTCCGGCGTGTCCGGCACGTGCTTCCGGCGAGTCTGAGAGGTGGCTCCGGCATGCCCGGTGGGTGATTCCGGAGTGTCCGGCAAGTCGTTCTGGCATAGCCGGCTGGTGATTTTGGCATGTTCCAGCAGGTAAGATTTTGGCATGTCCGTCAGGTGATTTTGACGTGTCCGGCGGGTGGTTCCGGGCAGTGGATCAGGTGGTTCCAGCGTTCTCGGCAGGTGATTCAGTTTGGTTCGGCAGGTGGTTCTGGTCTGTCCTGGAGGTGGTTCCGGCCTGTCCAGCACGTGGTTCTGGCACGTCTGAGAGGTGGTTCCGGCATGCCCGGCAGGTGATCCCAGAGAGTCCTCCAAGTGGTTCTGGCCCCAGCCCGCAGGTGATTTTGGCGCGTCCGGCAGGTGGCTCCGGCATGCTCAGCAGGTTGTTCAGGCAGGTCCGGCAGGTGGTTCCGACGATTCGAGCAGGTGCTTCCGGCTAGCTCGGCAGGTGCTTTTGGGCGTCTCCGTCACTTGATTTTTGGCACATTTGAGAGGTGGGTCAGCATTCCCAGCAGGTGATTCCAGAAAGTCCGGCAAGCGGTTCTGGCATAGCCAGCAGGTGATTTTTGCGTGTCCGCAGGTGGGTCCTGCGAGTCGAGCAGGTGGTTCCTGCATGCTCGGCAGGTGGTTCAGGCGTGTCCGACAGGCGGTTCCGTTGTGTCCAGTAGGTGTTTCCGGCGTGTCCGGCACATGGTAGTGGCACGTCCTGAGGTGGTTCCGGCATGCCCCGCAGGTGATTCCGGAGTGTCCGGCAAGTGGTTCTGGCATAGCCGGCTGGTGATTTTGGCGTGGCCAGCAGGTGGCTCCAGCGAGTCGAGCAGGTTGTTCCGGCGTGCTCAGCAGGTGTTTCAGATGGGTCCGTCAGGTGGTTCCGGTCTGTCCAATAGGTGGTTCCGGCGTGTCCGGCACGTGCTTCCGGCGAGTCTGAGAGGTGGCTCCGGCATGCCCGGTGGGTGATTCCGGAGTGTCCGGCAAGTCGTTCTGGCATAGCCGGCTGGTGATTTTGGCATGTCCAGCAGGTAAGATTTTGGCATGTCCGTCAGGTGATTTTGACGTGTCCGGCGGGTGGTTCCGGGCAGTGGATCAGGTGGTTCCAGCGTTCTCGGCAGGTGATTCAGTTTGGTTCGGCAGGTGGTTCTGGTCTGGTCCTGGAGGTGGTTCCGGCCTGTCCAGCACGTGGTTCTGGCACGTCTGAGAGGTGGTTCCGGCATGCCGGCAGGTGATCCCAGAGAGTCCTCCAAGTGGTTCTGGCCCAGCCCGCAGGTGATTTTGGCGCGTCCGGCAGGTGGCTCCGGCATGCTCAGCAGGTTGTTCAGGCAGGTCCGGCAGGTGGTTCCGACGATTCGAGCAGGTGCTTCCGGCTAGCTCGGCAGGTGCTTTGGGCGTCTCCGTCACTTGAATTTTGGCACATTTGAGAGGTGGGTCCAGCATTCCCAGCAGGTGATTCCAGAAAGTCCGGCAAGCGGTTCTGGCATAGCCAGCAGGTGATTTTTGCGTGTCGGCAGGTGGGTCCTGCGAGTCGAGCAGGTCGGTTCCTGCATGCTCGGCAGGTGGTTCAGGCGTGTCCGACAGGCGGTTCCGGTTGTGTCCAGTAGGTGTTTCCGGCGTGTCCGGCACATGGTAGTGGCACGTCTGAGAGGTGGTTCCGGCATGCCCCGCAGGTGATTCCGGAGTGTCCGGCAAGTGGTTCTGGCATAGCCGGCTGGTGATTTTGGCGTGGCCCGCAGGTGGCTCCAGCGAGTCGAGCAGGTTGTTCCGGCGTGCTCAGCAGGTGTTTCAGATGGGTCCGTCAGGTGGTTCCGGTCTGTCCAATAGGTGGTTCCGGCGTGTCCGGCACGTGCTTCCGGCGAGTCTGAGAGGTGGCTCCGGCATGCCCGGTGGGTGATTCCGGAGTGTCCGGCAAGTCGTTCTGGCATAGCCGGCTGGTGATTTTGGCATGTCCAGCAGGTAAGATTTTGGCATGTCCGTCAGGTGATTTTGACCGTGTCCGGCGGGTCGGTTCCGGGCAGTGGATCAGGTGGTTCCAGCGTTCTCGGCAGGTGATTCAGTTTGGTTCGGCAGGTGGTTCTGGTCTGTCCTGGAGGTGGTTCCGGCCTGTCCAGCACGTGGTTCTGGCACGTCTGAGAGGTGGTTCCGGCATGCCCGGCAGGTGATCCAGAGAGTCCTCCAAGTGGTTCTGGCCCAGCCCGCAGGTGATTTTGGCGCGTCCGGCAGTGGCTCCGGCTATGCTCAGCAGGTTGTTCAGGCAGGTCCGGCAGGTGGTTCCGACGATTCAGAGCAGGTGCTTCCGGCTAGCTCGGCAGGTGCTTTGGGGCGTCTCCGTCACTTGATTTTGGCACATTTGAGAGAGGGGTCCAGCAGTTCCCAGCAGGTGATTCCAGAAAAGTCCGGCAAGCGGTTCTGGCATAGCCAGCAGGTGATTTTTGCGTGTCCGGCAGGTGGGTCCTGCGAGTCGAGCAGGTGGTTCCTGCAATGCTCGGCAGGTGGTTCAGGCGTGTCCGACAGGCGGTTCCGTTGTGTCCAGTAGGTGTTTCCGGCGTGTCCGGCACATGTAGTGGCACGTCTGAGAGGTGGTTCCGGCATGCCCCGCAGGTGATTCCGGAGTGTCCGGCAAGTGGTTCTGGCATAGCCGGCTGGTGATTTTGGCGTGGCCAGCAGGTGGCTCCAGCGAGTCGAGCAGGTTGTTCCGGCGTGCTCAGCAGGTGTTTCAGATGGTCCGTCAGGTGGTTCCGGTCTGTCCAATAGGTGGTTCCGGCGTGTCCGGCACGTGCTTCCGGCGAGTCTGAGAGGTGGCTCCGGCATGCCCGGTGGGTGATTCCGGATGTGTCCGGCAAGTCGTTCTGGCATAGCCGGCTGGTGATTTTGGCATGTCCAGCAGGTAAGATTTTGGCATGTCCGTCAGGTGATTTTGACGTGTCCGGCGGGTGTTCCGGGCAGTGGATCAGGTGGTTCCAGCGTTCTCGGCAGGTGATTCAGTTTGGTTCGGCAGGTGGTTCTGGTCTGTCCTGGAGGTGGTTCCGGCCTGTCCAGCACGTGGTTCTGGCACGTCTGAGAGTGGTTCCGGCATGCCCGGCAGGTGATCCCAGAGAGTCTCCAAGTGGTTCTGGCCCAGCCCGCAGGTGATTTTTGGCGCGTCCGGCAGGTGGCTCCGGCATGCTCAGCAGGTTGTTCAGGCAGGTCCGGCAGGTGGTTCCGACGATTCGAGCAGGTGCTTCCGGCTAGCTCGGCAGGTGCTTTGGGCGTCTCCGTCACTTGATTTTGGCACATTTGAGAGGTGGGTCCAGCATTCCCAGCAGGTGATTCCAGAAAGTCCGGCAAGCGGTTTCTGGCATAGCCAGCAGGTGATTTTTGCGTGTCGGCAGGTGGGTCCTGCGAGTCGAGCAGGTGGTTCCTGCATGCTCGGCAGGTGGTTCAGGCGTGTCCGACAGGCGGTTCCGTTGTGTCCAGTAGGTGTTTCCGGCGTGTCCGGCACATGGTAGTGGCACGTCTGAGAGGTGGTTCCGGCATGCCCCGCAGGTGATTCCGGAGTGTCCGGCAAGTGGTTCTGGCATAGCCGGCTGGTGATTTTGGCGTGGCCAGCAGGTGGCTCCAGCGAGTCGAGCAGGTTGTTCCGGCGTGCTCAGCAGGTGTTTCAGATGGGTCCGTCAGGTGGTTTCCGGTCTGTCCAATAGGTGTGTTCCGGCGTGTCCGGCACGTGCTTCGGCGAGTCTGAGAGGTGGCTCCGGCATGCCCGGTGGTGATTCCGGAGTGTCCGGCAAGTCGTTCTGGCATAGCCGGCTGGTGATTTTGGCATGTCCAGCAGGTAAGATTTTGGCATGTCCGTCAGGTGATTTTGACGTGTCCGGCGGGTGGTTCCGGGCAGTGGATCAGGTGGTTCCAGCGTTCTCGGCAGGTGATTCAGTTGGTTCGGCAGGTGGTTCTGGTCTGTCCTGGAGGGTGGTTCCGGCCTGTCCAGCACGTGGTTCTGGCACGTCTGAGAGGTGGTTCCGGCATGCCCGGCAGGTGATCCCAGAGAGTCCTCCAAGTGGTTCTGGCCCAGCCCGCAGGTGATTTTGGCGCGTCCGGCAGGTGGCTCCGGCATGCTCAGCAGGTTGTTCAGGCAGGTCCGGCAGGTGGTTCCGACGATTCGAGCAGGTGCTTCCGGCTAGCTCGGCAGGTGCTTTGGGCGTCTCCGTCACTTGATTTTGGCACATTTGAGAGGTGGGTCCAGCATTCCCAGCAGGTGATTCCAGAAAGTCCGGCAAGCGGTTCTGGCATAGCCAGCAGGTGATTTTTGCGTGTCAGGCAGGTGGGTCCTGCGAGTCGAGCAGGTGGTTCCTGCATGCTCGCAGGTGGTTCAGGCGTGTCCGACAGGCGGTTCCGTTGTGTCCAGTAGGTGTTTCCGGCGTGTCCGGCACATGGTAGTGGCACGTCTGAGAGGTGGTTCCGGCATGCCCCGCAGGTGATTCCGGAGTGTCCGGCAAGTGGTTCTGGCATAGCCGGCTGGTGATTTTGGCGTGGCCAGCAGGTGGCTCCAGCGAGTCGAGCAGGTTGTTCCGGCGTGCTCAGCAGGTGTTTCAGATGGGTCCGTCAGGTGGTTCCGGTCTGTCCAATAGGTGGTTCCGGCGTGTCCGGCACGTGCTTCCGGCGAGTCTGAGAGGTGGCTCCGGCATGCCCGGTGGGTGATTCCGGAGTGTCCGGCAAGTCGTTCTGGCATAGCCGGCTGGTGATTTTGGCATGTCCAGCAGGTAAGATTTTGGCATGTCCGTCAGGTGATTTTGACGTGTCCGGCGGGTGGTTCCGGGCAGTGGATCAGGTGGTTCAGCGTTCTCGGCAGGTGATTCAGTTTGGTTCGGCAGGTGGTTCTGGTCTGTCCTGGAGGTGGTTCCGGCCTGTCCAGCACGTGGTTCTGGCACGTCTGAGAGGTGGTTCCGGCATGCCCGGCAGGTGATCCCAGAGAGTCCTCCAAGTGGTTCTGGCCCAGCCCGCAGGTGATTTTGGCGCGTCCGGCAGGTGGCTCGGCATGCTCAGCAGGTTGTTCAGGCAGGTCCGGCAGGTGGTTCCGACGATTCGAGCAGGTGCTTCCGGCTAGCTCGGCAGGTGCTTTGGGCGTCTCCGTCACTTGATTTTGGCACATTTGAGAGGTGGGTCCAGCATTCCCAGCAGGTGATTCCAGAAAGTCCGGCAAGCGGTTCTGGCATAGCCAGCAGGTGATTTTTGCGTGTCCGGCAGGTGGGTCCTGCGAGTCGAGCAGGTTGGTTCCTGCATGCTCGGCAGGTGGTTCAGGCGTGTCCGACAGGCGGTTCCGTTGTGTCCAGTAGGTGTTTCCGGCGTGTCCGGCACATGGTAGTGGCACGTCTGAGAGGTGGTTCCGGCATGCCCCGCAGGTGATTCCGGAGTGTCCGGCAAGTGGTTCTGGCATAGCCGGCTGGTGATTTTGGCGTGGCCAGCAGGTGGCTCCAGCGAGTCGAGCAGGTTGTTCCGGCGTGCTCAGCAGGTGTTTCAGATGGGTCCGTCAGGTGGTTCCGGTCTGTCCAATAGGTGGTTCCGGCGTGTCCGGCACGTGCTTCCGGCGAGTCTGAGAGGTGGCTCCGGCATGCCCGGTGGGTGATTCCGGAGTGTCCGGCAAGTCGTTCTGGCATAGCCGGCTGGTGATTTTGGCATGTCCAGCAGGTAAGATTTTGGCATGTCCGTCAGGTGATTTTGACGTGTCCGGCGGGTGGTTCCGGGCAGTGGATCAGGTGGTTTCCAGCGTTCTCGGCAGGTGATTCAGTTTGGTTCGGCAGGTGGTTCTGGTCTGTCCTGGAGGTGGTTCCGGCCTGTCCAGCACGTGGTTCTGGCACGTCTGAGAGGTGGTTCCGGCATGCCGGCAGGTGATCCCAGAGAGTCCTCCAAGTGGTTCTGGCCCAGCCCGCAGGTGATTTTGGCGCGTCCGGCAGGTGGCTCCGGCATGCTCAGCAGGTTGTTCAGGCAGGTCCGGCAGGTGGTTCCGACGATTCGAGCAGGTGCTTCCGGCTAGCTCGGCAGGTGCTTTGGGCGTCTCCGTCACTTTGATTTTGGCACATTTGAGAGGTGGGTCCAGCATTCCCAGCAGGTGATTCCAGAAAGTCCGGCAAGCGGTTCTGGCATAGCCAGCAGGTGATTTTTGCGTGTCCGGCAGGTGGGTCCTGCGAGTCGAGCAGGTGGTTCCTGCATGCTCGGCAGGTGGTTCAGGCGTGTCCGACAGGCGGTTCCGTTGTGTCCAGTAGGTGTTTCCGGCGTGTCCGGCACATGGTAGTGGCACGTCTGAGAGGTGGTTCCGGCATGCCCCGCAGGTGATTCCGGAGTGTCCGGCAAGTGGTTCTGGCATAGCCGGCTGGTGATTTTGGCGTGGCCCGCAGGTGGCTCCAGCGAGTCGAGCAGGTTGTTCCGGCGTGCTCAGCAGGTGTTTCAGATGGGTCCGTCAGGTGGTTCCGGTCTGTCCAATAGGTGGTTCCGGCGTGTCCGGCACGTGCTTCCGGCGAGTCTGAGAGGTGGCTCCGGCATGCCCGGTGGGTGATTCCGGAGTGTCCGGCAAGTCGTTCTGGCATAGCCGGCTGGTGATTTTGGCATGTCCAGCAGGTAAGATTTTGGGCATGTCGTCAGGTGATTTTGACGTGTCCGGCGGGTGGTTCCGGGCAGTGGATCAGGTGGTTCCAGCGTTCTCGGCAGGTGATTCAGTTTGGTTCGGCAGGTGGTTCTGGTCTGTCCTGGAGGTGGTTCCGGCCTGTCCAGCACGTGGTTCTGGCACGTCTGAGAGGTGGTTCCGGCATGCCCGGCAGGTGATCCCAGAGAGTCCTCCAAGTGGTTCTGGCCCAGCCCGCAGGTGATTTTGGCGCGTCCGGCAGGTGGCTCCGGCATGCTCAGCAGGTTGTTCAGGCAGGTCCGGCAGGTGGTTCCGACGATTCGAGCAGGTGCTTCCGGCTAGCTCGGCAGGTGCTTTGGGCGTCTCCGTCACTTGATTTTGGCACATTTGAGAGGTGGGTCCAGCATTCCCAGCAGGTGATTCCAGAAAGTCCGGCAAGCGGTTCTGGCATAGCCAGCAGGTGATTTTTGCGTGTCCGGCAGGTGGGTCCTGCGAGTCGAGCAGGTGGTTCCTGCATGCTCGGCAGGTGGTTCAGGCGTGTCCGACAGGCGGTTCCGTTGTGTCCAGTAGGTGTTTCCGGCGTGTCCGGCACATGGTAGTGGCACGTCTGAGAGGTGGTTCCGGCATGCCCCGCAGGTGATTCCGGAGTGTCCGGCAAGTGGTTCTGGCATAGCCGGCTGGTGATTTTGGCGTGGCCAGCAGGTGGCTCCAGCGAGTCGAGCAGGTTGTTCCGGCGTGCTCAGCAGGTGTTTCAGATGGGTCCGTCAGGTGGTTCCGTACTGTCCAATAGGTGGTTCCGGCGTGTCCGGCACGTGCTTCCGGCGAGTCTGAGAGGTGGCTCCGGCATGCCCGGTGGGTGATTCCGGAGTGTCCGGCAAGTCGTTCTGGCATAGCCGGCTGGTGATTTTGGCATGTCCAGCAGGTAAGATTTTGGCATGTCCGTCAGGTGATTTTGACGTGTCCGGCGGGTGGTTCCGGGCAGTGGATCAGGTGGTTCCAGCGTTCTCGGCAGGTGATTCAGTTTGGTTCGGCAGGTGGTTCTGGTCTGTCCTGGAGGTGGTTCCGGCCTGTCCAGCACGTGGTTCTGGCACGTCTGAGAGGTGGTTCCGGCATGCCCGGCAGGTGATCCCAGAGAGTCCTCCAAGTGGTTCTGGCCCAGCCCGCAGGTGATTTTGGCGCGTCCGGCAGGTGGCTCCGGCATGCTCAGCAGGTTGTTCAGGCAGGTCCGGCAGGTGGTTCCGACGATTCGAGCAGGTGCTTCCGGCTAGCTCGGCAGGTGCTTTGGGCGTCTCCGTCACTTGATTTTGGCACATTTGAGAGGTGGGTCCAGCATTCCCAGCAGGTGATTCCAGAAAGTCCGGCAAGCGGTTCTGGCATAGCCAGCAGGTGATTTTTGCGTGTCCGGCAGGTGGGTCCTGCGAGTCGAGCAGGTGGTTCCTGCATGCTCGGCAGGTGGTTCAGGCGTGTCCGACAGGCGGTTCCGTTGTGTCCAGTAGGTGTTTCCGGCGTGTCCGGCACATGGTAGTGGCACGTCTGAGAGGTGGTTCCGGCATGCCCCGCAGGTGATTCCGGAGTGTCCGGCAAGTGGTTCTGGCATAGCCGGCTGGTGATTTTGGCGTGGCCAGCAGGTGGCTCATGCGAGTCGAGCAGGTTGTTCCGGCGTGCTCAGCAGGTGTTTCAGATGGGTCCGTCAGGTGGTTCCGGTCTGTCCAATAGGTGGTTCCGGCGTGTCCGGCACGTGCTTCCGGCGAGTCTGAGAGGTGGCTCCGGCATGCCCGGTGGGTGATTCCGGAGTGTCCGGCAAGTCGTTCTGGCATAGCCGGCTGGTGATTTTGGCATGTCCAGCAGGTAAGATTTTGGCATGTCCGTCAGGTGATTTTGACGTGTCCGGCGGGTGGTTCCGGGCAGTGGATCAGGTGGTTCCAGCGTTCTCGGCAGGTGATTCAGTTTGGTTCGGCAGGTGGTTCTGGTCTGTCCTGGAGGTGGTTCCGGCCTGTCCAGCACGTGGTTCTGGCACGTCTGAGAGGTGGTTCCGGCATGCCCGGCAGGTGATCCCAGAGAGTCCTCCAAGTGGTTCTGGCCCAGCCCGCAGGTGATTTTGGCGCGTCCGGCAGGTGGCTCCGGCATGCTCAGCAGGTTGTCAGGCAGGTCCGGCAGGTGGTTCCGACGATTCGAGCAGGTGCTTCCGGCTAGCTCGGCAGGTGCTTTTGGGCGTCTCCGTCACTTGATTTTGGCACATTTGAGAGGTGGGTCCAGCATTCCCAGCAGGTGATTCAGAAAGTCCGGCAAGCGGTTCTGGCATAGCCAGCAGGTGATTTTTGCGTGTCCGGCAGGTGGGTCCTGCGAGTCGAGCAGGTGGTTCCTGCATGCTCGGCAGGTGGTTCAGGCGTGTCCGACAGGCGGTTCCGTTGTGTCCAGTAGGTGTTTCCGGCGTGTCCGGCACATGGTAGTGGCACGTCTGAGAGGTGGTTCCGGCATGCCCCGCAGGTGATTCCGGAGTGTCCGGCAAGTGGTTCTGGCATAGCCGGCTGGTGATTTTGGCGTGGCCCGCAGGTGGCTCCAGCGAGTCGAGCAGGTTGTTCCGGCGTGCTCAGCAGGTGTTTCAGATGGGTCCGTCAGGTGGTTCCGGTCTGTCCAATAGGTGGTTCCGGCGTGTCCGGCACGTGCTTCCGGCGAGTCTGAGAGGTGGCTCCGGCATGCCCGGTGGGTGATTCCGGAGTGTCCGGCAAGTCGTTCTGGCATAGCCGGCTGGTGATTTTGGCATGTCCAGCAGGTAAGATTTTGGCATGTCCGTCAGGTGATTTTGACGTGTCCGGCGGGTGGTTCCGGGCAGTGGATCAGGTGGTTCCAGCGTTCTCGGCAGGTGATTCAGTTTGGTTCGGCAGGTGGTTCTGGTCTGTCCTGGAGGTGGTTCCGGCCTGTCCAGCACGTGGTTCTGGCACGTCTGAGAGGTGGTTCCGGCATGCCCGGCAGGTGATCCCAGAGAGTCCTCCAAGTGGTTCTGGCCCAGCCCGCAGGTGATTTTGGCGCGTCCGGCAGGTGGCTCCGGCATGCTCAGCAGGTTGTTCAGGCAGGTCCGGCAGGTGGTTCCGACGATTCGAGCAGGTGCTTCCGGCTAGCTCGGCAGGTGCTTTGGGCGTCTCCGTCACTTGATTTTGGCACATTTGAGAGGTGGGTCCAGCATTCCCAGCAGGTGATTCCAGAAAGTCCGGCAAGCGGTTCTGGCATAGCCAGCAGGTGATTTTTGCGTGTCCGGCAGGTGGGTCCTGCGAGTCGAGCAGGTGGTTCCTGCATGCTCGGCAGGTGGTTCAGGCGTGTCCGACAGGCGGTTCCGTTGTGTCCAGTAGGTGTTTCCGGCGTGTCCGGCACATGGTAGTGGCACGTCTGAGAGGTGGTTCCGGCATGCCCCGCAGGTGATTCCGGAGTGTCCGGCAAGTGGTTCTGGCATAGCCGGCTGGTGATTTTGGCGTGGCCAGCAGGTGGCTCCAGCGAGTCGAGCAGGTTGTTCCGGCGTGCTCAGCAGGTGTTTCAGATGGGTCCGTCAGGTGGTTCCGGTCTGTCCAATAGGTGGTTCCGGCGTGTCCGGCACGTGCTTCCGGCGAGTCTGAGAGGTGGCTCCGGCATGCCCGGTGGGTGATTCCGGAGTGTCCGGCAAGTCGTTCTGGCATAGCCGGCTGGTGATTTTGGCATGTCCAGCAGGTAAGATTTTGGCATGTCCGTCAGGTGATTTTGACGTGTCCGGCGGGTGGTTCCGGGCAGTGGATCAGGTGGTTCCAGCGTTCTCGGCAGGTGATTCAGTTTGGTGTCGGCAGGTGGTTCTGGTCTGTCCTGGAGGTGGTTCCGGCCTGTCCAGCACGTGGTTCTGGCACGTCTGAGAGGTGGTTCCGGCATGCCCGGCAGGTGATCCCAGAGAGTCCTCCAAGTGGTTCTGGCCCAGCCCGCAGGTGATTTTGGCGCGTCCGGCAGGTGGCTCCGGCATGCTCAGCAGGTTGTTCAGGCAGGTCCGGCAGGTGGTTCCGACGATTCGAGCAGGTGCTTCCGGCTAGCTCGGCAGGTGCTTTGGGCGTCTCCGTCACTTGATTTTGGCACATTTGAGAGGTGGGTCCAGCATTCCCAGCAGGTGATTCCAGAAAGTCCGGCAAGCGGTTCTGGCATAGCCAGCAGGTGATTTTTAGCGTGTCCGGCAGGTGGGTCCTGCGAGTCGAGCAGGTGGTTCCTGCATGCTCGGCAGGTGGTTCAGGCGTGTCCGACAGGCGGTTTCCGTTGTGTCCAGTAGGTGTTTCCGGCGTGTCCGGCACATGGTAGTGGCACGTCTGAGAGGTGGTTCCGGCATGCCCCGCAGGTGATTCCGGAGTGTCCGGCAAGTGGTTCTGGCATAGCCGGCTGTGATTTTGGCGTGGCCCGCAGGTGGCTCCAGCGAGTCGAGCAGGTTGTTCCGGCGTGCTCAGCAGGTGTTTCAGATGGGTCCGTCAGGTGGTTCCGGTCTGTCCAATAGGTGGTTCCGGCGTGTCCGGCACGTGCTTCCGGCGAGTCTGAGAGGTGGCTCCGGCATGCCCGGTGGGTGATTCCGGAGTGTCCGGCAAGTCGTTCTGGCATAGCCGGCTGGTGATTTTGGCATGTCCAGCAGGTAAGATTTTGGCATGTCCGTCAGGTGATTTTGACGTGTCCGGCGGGTGGTTCCGGGCAGTGGATCAGGTGGTTCCAGCGTTCTCGGCAGGTGATTCAGTTTGGTTCGGCAGGTGGTTCTGGTCTGTCCTGGAGGTGGTTCCGGCCTGTCCAGCACGTGGTTCTGGCACGTCTGAGAGGTGGTTCCGGCATGCCCGGCAGGTGATCCCAGAGAGTCCTCCAAGTGGTTCTGGCCCAGCCCGCAGGTGATTTTGGCGCGTCCGGCAGGTGGCTCCGGCATGCTCAGCAGGTTGTTCAGGCAGGTCCGGCAGGTGGTTCCGACGATTCGAGCAGGTGCTTCCGGCTAGCTCGGCAGGTGCTTTGGGCGTCTCCGTCACTTGATTTTGGCACATTTGAGAGGTGGGTCCAGCATTCCCAGCAGGTGATTCCAGAAAGTCCGGCAAGCGGTTCTGGCATAGCCAGCAGGTGATTTTTGCGTGTCCGGCAGGTGGGTCCTGCGAGTCGAGCAGGTGGTTCCTGCATGCTCGGCAGGTGGTTCAGGCGTGTCCGACAGGCGGTTCCGTTGTGTCCAGTAGGTGTTTCCGGCGTGTCCGGCACATGGTAGTGGCACGTCTGAGAGGTGGTTCCGGCATGCCCCGCAGGTGATTCCGGAGTGTCCGGCAAGTGGTTCTGGCATAGCCGGCTGGTGATTTTGGCGTGGCCAGCAGGTGGCTCCAGCGAGTCGAGCAGGTTGTTCCGGCGTGCTCAGCAGGTGTTTCAGATGGGTCCGTCAGGTGGTTCCGGTCTGTCCAATAGGTGGTTCCGGCGTGTCCGGCACGTGCTTCCGGCGAGTCTGAGAGGTGGCTCCGGCATGCCCGGTGGGTGATTCCGGAGTGTCCGGCAAGGTCTGGCATAGCCGGCTGGTGATTTTGGCATGTCCAGCAGGTAAGATTTTTGGCATGTCCGTCAGGTGATTTTGACGTGTCCGGCGGGTGGTTCCGGGCAGTGGATCAGGTGGTTCCAGCGTTCTCGGCAGGTGATTCAGTTTTGGTTCGGCAGGTGGTTCTGGTCTGTCCTGGAGGTGGTTCCGGCCTGTCCAGCACGTGGTTCTGGCACGTCTGAGAGGTGGTTCCGGCATGCCCGGCAGGTGATCCCAGAGAGTCCTCCAAGTGGTTCTGGCCCAGCCCGCAGGTGATTTTTGGCGCGTCCGGCAGGTGGCTCCGGCATGCTCAGCAGGTTGTTCAGGCAGGTCCGGCAGGTGGTTCCGACGATTCGAGCAGGTGCTTCCGGCTAGCTCGGCAGGTGCTTTGGGCGTCTCCGTCACTTGATTTTGGCACATTTGAGAGGTGGGTCCAGCATTCCCAGCAGGTGATTCCAGAAAGTCCGGCAAGCGGTTCTGGCATAGCCAGCAGGTGATTTTTGCGTGTCCGGCAGGTGGGTCCTGCGAGTCGAGCAGGTGGTTCCTGCATGCTCGGCAGGTGGTTCAGGCGTGTCCGACAGGCGGTTCCGTTGTGTCCAGTAGGTGTTTCCGGCGTGTCCGGCACATGTAGTGGCACGTCTGAGAGGTGGTTCCGGCATGCCCCGCAGGTGATTCCGGAGTGTCCGGCAAGTGGTTCTGGCATAGCCGGCTGGTGATTTTGGCGTGGCCAGCAGGTGGCTCCAGCGAGTCGAGCAGGTTGTTCCGGCGTGCTCAGCAGGTGTTTCAGATGGGTCCGTCAGGTGGTTCCGGTCTGTCCAATAGGTGGTTCCGGCGTGTCCGGCACGTGCTTCCGGCGAGTCTGAGAGGTGGCTCCGGCATGCCCGGTGGGTGATTCCGGAGTGTCCGGCAAGTCGTTCTGGCATAGCCGGCTGGTGATTTTGGCATGTCCAGCAGGTAAGATTTTGGCATGTCCGTCAGGTGATTTTGACGTGTCGGCGGGTGGTTCCGGGCAGTGGATCAGGTGGTTCCAGCGTTCTCGGCAGGTGATTCAGTTTGGTTCGGCAGGTGGTTCTGGTCTGTCCTGGAGGTGGTTCCGGCCTGTCCAGCACGTGGTTCTGGCACGTCTGAGAGGTGGTTCCGGCATGCCCGGCAGGTGATCCCAGAGAGTCCTCCAAGTGGTTCTGGCCCAGCCCGCAGGTGATTTTGGCGCGTCCGGCAGGTGGCTCCGGCATGCTCAGCAGGTTGTTCAGGCAGGTCCGGCAGGTGGTTCCGACGATTCGAGCAGGTGCTTCCGGCTAGCTCGGCAGGTGCTTTGGGCGTCTCCGTCACTTGATTTTGGCACATTTGAGAGGTGGGTCCAGCATTCCCAGCAGGTGATTCCAGAAAGTCCGGCAAGCGGTTCTGGCATAGCCAGCAGGTGATTTTTGCGTGTCCGGCAGGTGGGTCCTGCGAGTCGAGCAGGTGGTTCCTGCATGCTCGGCAGGTGGTTCAGGCGTGTCCGACAGGCGGTTCCGTTGTGTCCAGTAGGTGTTTCCGGCGATGTCCGGCACATGGTAGTGGCACGTCTGAGAGGTGGTTCCGGCATGCCCCGCAGGTGATTCCGGAGTGTCCGGCAAGTGGTTCTGGCATAGCCGGCTGGTGATTTTGGCGTGGCCAGCAGGTGGCTCCAGCGAGTCGAGCAGGTTGTTCCGGCGTGCTCAGCAGGTGTTTCAGGATGGTCCGTCAGGTGGTTCCGGTCTGTCCAATAGGTGGTTCCGGCGTGTCCGGCACGTGCTTCCGGCGAGTCTGAGAGGTGGCTCCGGCATGCCCGGTGGGTGATTCCGGAGTGTCCGGCAAGTCGTTCTGGCATAGCCGGCTGGTGATTTTGGCATGTCCAGCAGGTAAGATTTTGGCATGTCCGTCAGGTGATTTTGACGTGTCCGGCGGGTGGTTCCGGCAGTGGATCAGGTGGTTCCAGCGTTCTCGCAGGTGATTCAGTTTGGTTCGGCAGGTGGTTCTGGTCTGTCCTGGAGGTGGTTCCGGCCTGTCCAGCACGTGGTTCTGGCACGTCTGAGAGGTGGTTCCGGCATGCCCGGCAGGTGATCCCAGAGAGTCCTCCAAGTGGTTCTGGCCCAGCCCGCAGGTGATTTTTGGCGCGTCCGGCAGGTGGCTCCGGCATGCTCAGCAGGTTGTTCAGGCAGGTCCGGCAGGTGGTTCCGACGATTCGAGCAGGTGCTTCCGGCTAGCTCGGCAGGTGCTTTGGGCGTCTCCGTCACTTGATTTTGGCACATTTGAGAGTGTGGGTCCAGCATTCCCAGCAGGTGATTCCAGAAAGTCCGGCAAGCGGTTCTGGCATAGCCAGCAGGTGATTTTTGCGTGTCCGGCAGGTGGGTCCTGCGAGTCGAGCAGGTGGTTCCTGCATGCTCGGCAGGTGGTTCAGGCGTGTCCGACAGGCGGTTCCGTTGTGTCCAGTAGGTGTTTCCGGCGTGTCCGGCACATGGTAGTGGCACGTCTGAGAGGTGGTTCCGGCATGCCCCGCAGGTGATTCCGGAGTGTCCGGCAAGTGGTTCTGGCATAGCCGGCTGGTGATTTTGGCGTGGCCAGCAGGTGGCTCCAGCGAGTCGAGCAGGTTGTTCCGGCGTGCTCAGCAGGTGTTTCAGATGGGTCCGTCAGGTGGTTCCGGTCTGTCCAATAGGTGGTTCCGGCGTGTCCGGCACGTGCTTCCGGCGAGTCTGAGAGGTGGCTCGGCATGCCCGGTGGGTGATTCCGGAGTGTCCGGCAAGTCGTTCTGGCATAGCCGGCTGGTGATTTTGGCATGTCCAGCAGGTAAGATTTTGGCATGTCCGTCAGGTGATTTTGACGTGTCCGGCGGGTGGTTCCGGGCAGTGGATCAGGTGGTTCCAGCGTTCTCGGCAGGTGATTCAGTTTGGTTCGGCAGGTGGTTCTGGTCTGTCCTGGAGGTGGTTCCGGCCTGTCCAGCACGTGGTTCTGGCACGTCTGAGAGGTGGTTCCGGCATGCCCGGCAGGTGATCCCAGAGAGTCCTCCAAGTGGTTCTGGCCCAGCCCGCAGGTGATTTTGGCGCGTCCGGCAGGTGGCTCCGGCATGCTCAGCAGGTTGTTCAGGCAGGTCCGGCAGGTGGTTCCGACGATTCGAGCAGGTGCTTCCGGCTAGCTCGGCAGGTGCTTTGGGCGTCTCCGTCACTTGATTTTGGCACATTTGAGAGGTGGGTCCAGCATTCCCAGCAGGTGATTCCAGAAAGTCCGGCAAGCGGTTCTGGCATAGCCAGCAGGTGATTTTTGCGTGTCCGGCAGGTGGGTCCTGCGAGTCGAGCAGGTGGTTCCTGCATGCTCGGCAGGTGGTTCAGGCGTGTCCGACAGGCGGTTCCGTTGTGTCCAGTAGGTGTTTCGGCGTGTCCGGCACATGGTAGTGGCACGTCTGAGAGGTGGTTCCGGCATGCCCCGCAGGTGATTCCGGAGTGTCCGGCAAGTGGTTCTGGCATAGCCGGCTGGTGATTTTGGCGTGGCCCAGCAAGGTGGCTCCAGCGAGTCGAGCAGGTTGTTCCGGCGTGCTCAGCAGGTGTTTCAGATGGGTCCGTCAGGTGGTTCCGGTCTGTCCAATAGGTGGTTCCGGCGTGTCCGGCACGTGCTTCCGGCGAGTCTGAGAGGTGCTCCGGCATGCCCGGTGGGTGATTCCGGAGTGTCCGGCAAGTCGTTCTGAGCATAGCCGGCTGGTGATTTTGGCATGTCCAGCAGGTAAGATTTTGGCATGTCCGTCAGGTGATTTTGACGTGTCCGGCGGGTGGTTCCGGGCAGTGGATCAGGTGGTTCCAGCGTTCTCGGCAGGTGATTCAGTTTGGTTCGGCAGGTGGTTCTGGTCTGTCCTGGAGGTGGTTCCGGCCTGTCCAGCACGTGGTTCTGGCACGTCTGAGAGGTGGTTCCGGCATGCCCGGCAGGTGATCCCAGAGAGTCCTCCAAGTGGTTCTGGCCCAGCCCGCAGGTGATTTTGGCGCGTCCGGCAGGTGGCTCCGGCATGCTCAGCAGGTTGTTCAGGCAGGTCCGGCAGGTGGTTCCGACGATTCGAGCAGGTGCTTCCGGCTAGCTCGGCAGTGCTTTGGGCGTCTCCGTCACTTGATTTTGGCACATTTGAGAGGTGGGTCCAGCATTCCCAGCAGGTGATTCCAGAAAGTCCGGCAAGCGGTTCTGGCATAGCCAGCAGGTGATTTTTGCGTGTCCGGCAGGTGGGTCCTGCGAGTCGAGCAGGTGGTTCCTGCATGCTCGGCAGGTGGTTCAGCGTGTCCGACAGGCGGTTCCGTTGTGTCCAGTAGGTGTTTCCGGCGTGTCCGGCACATGGTAGTGGCACGTCTGAGAGGTGGTTCCGGCATGCCCCGCAGGTGATTCCGGAGTGTCCGGCAAGTGGTTCTGGCATAGCGGCTGGTGATTTTGGCGTGGCCTCGCAGGTGGCTCCAGCGAGTCGAGCAGGTTGTTCCGGCGTGCTCAGCAGGTGTTTCAGATGGGTCCGTCAGGTGGTTCCGGTCTGTCCAATAGGTGGTTCCGGCGTGTCCGGCACGTGCTTCCGGCGAGTCTGAGAGGTGGCTCCGGCATGCCCGGTGGGTGATTCCGGAGTGTCCGGCAAGTCGTTCTGGCATAGCCGGCTGGTGATTTTGGCATGTCCAGCAGGTAAGATTTTGGCATGTCCGTCAGGTGATTTTGACGTGTCCGGCGGGTGGGTTCCGGGCAGTGGATCAGGTGGTTCCAGCGTTCTCGGCAGGTGATTCAGTTTGGTTCGGCAGGTGGTTCTGGTCTGTCCTGGAGGTGGTTCCGGCCTGTCCAGCACGTGGTTCTGGCACGTCTGAGAGGTGGTTCCGGCATGCCCGGCAGGTGATCCCAGAGAGTCCTCCAAGTGGTTCTGGCCCAGCCCGCAGGTGATTTTGGCGCGTCCGGCAGGTGGCTCCGGCATGCTCAGCAGGTTGTTCAGGCAGGTCCGGCAGGTGGTTCCGACGATTCGAGCAGGTGCTTCCGGCTAGCTCGGCAGGTGCTTTGGGCGTCTCCGTCACTTGATTTTGGCACATTTGAGAGGTGGGTCCAGCATTCCCAGCAGGTGATTCCAGAAAGTCCGGCAAGCGGTTCTGGCATAGCCAGCAGGTGATTTTTGCGTGTCCGGCAGGTGGTCCTGCGAGTCGAGCAGGTGGTTCCTGCATGCTCGGCAGGTGGTTCAGGCGTGTCCGACAGGCGTTCCGTTGTGTCCAGTAGGTGTTTCCGGCGTGTCCGGCACATGGTAGTGGCACGTCTGAGAGGTGGTTCCGGCATGCCCCGCAGGTGATTCCGGAGTGTCCGGCAAGTGGTTCTGGCATAGCCGGCTGGTGATTTTGGCGTGGCCCGCAGGTGGCTCCAGCGAGTCGAGCAGGTTGTTCCGGCGTGCTCAGCAGGTGTTTCAGATGGGTCCGTCAGGTGGTTCCGGTCTGTCCAATAGGTGGTTCCGGCGTGTCCGGCACGTGCTTCCGGCGAGTCTGAGAGGTGGCTCCGGCATGCCCGGTGGGTGATTCCGGAGTGTCCGGCAAGTCGTTCTGGCATAGCCGGCTGGTGATTTTGGCATGTCCAGCAGGTAAGATTTTGGCATGTCCGTCAGGTGATTTTGACGTGTCCGGCGGGTGGTTCCGGCAGTGGATCAGGTGGTTCCAGCGTTCTCGGCAGGTGATTCAGTTTGGTTCGGCAGGTGGTTCTGGTCTGTCCTGGAGGTGGTTCCGGCCTGTCCAGCAACGTGGTTCTGGCACGTCTGAGAGGTGGTTCCGGCATGCCCGGCAGGTGATCCCAGAGAGTCCTCCAAGTGGTTCTGGCCCAGCCCGCAGGTGATTTTGGCGCGTCCGGCAGGTGGCTCCGGCATGCTCAGTCAGGTTGTTCAGGCAGGTCCGGCAGGTGGTTCCGACGATTCGAGCAGGTGCTTCCGGCTAGCTCGGCAGGTGCTTTGGGCGTCTCCGTCACTTGATTTTGGCACATTTGAGAGGTGGGTCCAGCATTCCCAGCAGGTGATTCCAGAAAGTCCGGCAAGCGGTTCTGGCATAGCCAGCAGGTGATTTTTGCGTGTCCGGCAGGTGGGTCCTGCGAGTCGAGCAGGTGGTTCCTGCATGCTCGGTCAGGTGGTTCAGGCGTGTCCGACAGGCGGTTCCGTTGTGTCCAGTAGGTGTTTCCGGCGTGTCCGGCACATGGTAGTGGCACGTCTGAGAGGTGGTTCCGGCATGCCCCGCAGGTGATTCCGGAGTGTCCGGCAAGTGGTTCTGGCATAGCCGGCTGGTGATTTTGGCGTGGCCAGCAGGTGGCTCCAGCGAGTCGAGCAGGTTGTTCCGGCGTGCTCAGCAGGTGTTTCAGATGGGTCCGTCAGGTGGTTCCGGTCTGTCCAATAGGTGGTTCCGGCGTGTCCGGCACGTGCTTCCGGCGAGTCTGAGAGGTGGCTCCGGCATGCCCGGTGGGTGATTCCGGAGTGTCCGGCAAGTCGTTCTGGCATAGCCGGCTGGTGATTTTGGCATGTCCAGCAGGTAAGATTTTGGCATGTCCGTCAGTGATTTTGACGTGTCCGGCGGGTGTTCCGGGCAGTGGATCAGGTGGTTCCAGCGTTCTCGGCAGGTGATTCAGTTTGGTTCGGCAGGTGGTTCTGGTCTGTCCTGGAGGTGGTTCCGGCCTGTCCAGCACGTGGTTCTGGCACGTCTGAGAGGTGGTTCCGGCATGCCCGGCAGGTGATCCCAGAGAGTCCTCCAAGTGGTTCTGGCCCAGCCCGCAGGTGATTTTGGCGCGTCCGGCAGGTGGCTCCGGCATGCTCAGCAGGTTGTTCAGGCAGGTCCGGCAGGTGGTTCCGACGATTCGAGCAGGTGCTTCCGGCTAGCTCGGCAGGTGCTTTGGGCGTCTCCGTCACTTGATTTTGGCACATTTGAGAGGTGGGTCCAGCATTCCCAGCAGGTGATTCCAGAAAGTCCGGCAAGCGGTTCTGGCATAGCCAGCAGGTGATTTTTGCGTGTCCGGCAGGTGGGTCCTGCGAGTCGAGCAGGTGGTTCCCTGCATGCTCGGCAGGTGGTTCAGGCGTGTCCGACAGGCGGTTCCGTTGTGTCCAGTAGGTGTTTCCGGCGTGTCCGGCACATGGTAGTGGCACGTCTGAGAGGTGGTTCCGGCATGCCCCGCAGGTGATTCCGGAGTGTCCGGCAAGTGGTTCTGGCATAGCCGGCTGGTGATTTTGGCGTGGCCAGCAGGTGGCTCCAGCGAGTCGAGCAGGTTGTTCCGGCGTGCTCAGCAGGTGTTTCAGATGGGTCCGTCAGGTGGTTCCGGTCTGTCCAATAGGTGGTTCCGGCGTGTCCGGCACGTGCTTCCGGCGAGTCTGAGAGGTGGCTCCGGCATGCCCGGTGGGTGATTCCGGAGTGTCCGGCAAGTCGTTCTGGCATAGCCGGCTGGTGATTTTGGCATGTCCAGCAGGTAAGATTTTGGCATGTCCGTCAGGTGATTTTGACGTGTCCGGCGGGTGGTTTCCGGGCAGTGGATCAGGTGGTTCCAGCGTTCTCAGGCAGGTGATTCAGTTTGGTTCGGCAGGTGGTTCTGGTCTGTCCTGGAGGTGGTTCCGGCCTGTCCAGCACGTGGTTCTGGCACGTCTGAGAGGTGGTTCCGGCATGCCCGGCAGGTGATCCCAGAGAGTCCTCCAAGTGGTTCTGGCCCAGCCCGCAGGTGATTTTGGCGCGTCCTGCAGGTGGCTCCGGCATGCTCAGCAGGTTGTTCAGGCAGGTCCGGCAGGTGGTTCGACGATTCGAGCAGGTGCTTCCGGCTAGCTCGGCAGGTGCTTTGGCGTCTCCGTCACTTGATTTTGGCACATTTGAGAGGTGGGTCCAGCATTCCAGCAGGTGATTCCAGAAAGTCCGGCAAGCGGTTCTGGCATAGCCAGCAGGTGATTTTTGCGTGTCCGGCAGGTGGGTCCTGCGAGTCGAGCAGGTGGTTCCTGCATGCTCGGCAGGTGGTTCAGGCGTGTCCGACAGGCCGGTTCCGTTGTGTCCAGTAGGTGTTTCCGGCGTGTCCGGCACATGGTAGTGGCACGTCTGAGAGGTGGTTCCGGCATGCCCCGCAGGTGATTCGGAGTGTCCGGCAAGTGGTTCTGGCATAGCCGGCTGGTGATTTTGGCGTGGCCCGCAGGTGGCTCCAGCGAGTCGAGCAGGTTGTTCCGGCGTGCTCAGCAGGTGTTTCAGATGGGTCCGTCAGGTGGTTTCCGGTCTGTCCAATAGGTGGTTCCGGCTGTGTCCGGCACGTGCTTCCGGCGAGTCTGAGAGGTGGCTCCGGCATGCCCGGTGGGTGATTCCGGAGTGTCCGGCAAGTCGTTCTGGCATAGCCGGCTGGTGATTTTGGCATGTCCAGCAGGTAAGATTTTGGCATGTCCGTCAGGTGATTTTGACGTGTCCGGCGGGTGGTTCCGGGCAGTGGATCAGGTGGTTCCAGCGTTCTCGGCAGGTGATTCAGTTTGGTTCGGCAGGTGGTTCTGGTCTGTCCTGGAGGTGGTTCCGGCCTGTCCAGCACGTGGTTCTGGCACGTCTGAGAGGTGGTTGCCGGCATTGCCCGGCAGGTGATCCCAGAGAGTCCTCCCAAGTGGTTCTGGCCCAGCCCGCAGGTGATTTTGGCGCGTCCGGCAGGTGGCTCCGGCATGCTCAGCAGGTTGTTCAGGCAGGTCGGCAGGTGGTTCCGACGATTCGAGCAGGTGCTTCCGGCTAGCTCGGCAGGTGCTTTGGGCGTCTCCGTCACTTGATTTTTGGCACATTTGAGAGGTGGTCCAGCTTCCAGCAGGTGATTCCAGAAAGTCCCGGCAAGCGGTTCTGGCATAGCCAGCAGGTGATTTTTGCGTGTCCGGCAGGTGGTCCTGCGAGTCGAGCAGGTGGCTTCCTGCATGCTCGGCAGGTGGTTCAGGCGTGTCCGACAGGCGGTTCCGTTGTGTCCAGTAGGTGTTTCCGGCGTGTCCGGCACATGGCTAGTGGCACGTCTGAGACGGTGGTTCCGGCATGCCCCGCAGGTGAATCGGAGTGTCCGGCAAGTGGTTCTGGCATAGCCGGCTGGTGATTTTGGCGTGGCCAGCAGGTGGCTCCAGCGAGTCGAGCAGGTTGTTCCTGGCGTGCTCAGCAGGTGTTTCAGATGGGTCCGTCAGGTGGTTCCGGTCTGTCCAATAGGTGGTTCCGGCGTGTCCGGCACGTGCTTCCGGCGAGTCTGAGAGGTGGCTCCGGCATGCCCGGTGGGTGATTCCGGAGTGTCCGGCAAGTCGTTCTGGCATAGCCGGCTGGTGATTTGGCATGTCCAGCAGGTAAGATTTTGGCATGTCCGTCAGGTGATTTTGACGTGTCGGCGGGTGGTTCCGGGCAGTGGAATCAGGTGGTTCCAGCGTTCTCGGCAGGTGATTCAGTTTGGTTCGGCAGGTGGTTCTGGGTCTGTCCTGGAGGTGGTTTTCCGGCCTGTCCAGCACGTGGTTCTGGCACGTCTGAGAGGTGGTTCCGGCATGCCCGGCAGGTGATCCCAGAGAGTCCTCCAAGTGGTTCTGGCCCAGCCCGCAGGTGATTTTGGCGCGTCGGCAGGTGGCTCCGGCATGCTCAGCAGGTTGTTCAGGCAGGTCCGGCAGGTGGTTCCGACGATTCGAGCAGGTGCTTCCGGCTAGCTCGCAGGTGCTTTGGGCGTCTCCGTCACTTGATTTTGGCACATTTGAGAGGTGGGTCCAGCATTCCCAGCAGGTGATTCCAGAAAGTCCGGCAAGCGGTTCTGGCATAGCCAGCAGGTGATTTTTGCGTGTCCGGCAGGTGGGTCCTGCGAGTCGAGCAGGTGGTTCCTGCTATGCTCGGCAGGTGGGTTCAGGCACGTGTCCGACAGGACGGTTCGTTGTGTCCAGTAGGTTGTTTCCGGCGTGTCCGGCACATGGTAGTGGCACTCTGAGAGGTGGTTCGGCATGCCCCGCAGGTGATTCCGAGTGTCCGGCAAGTGGTTCTGGCATAGCCGGACTGGTGACTTTTGGCTGTGGCCCGCAGGTGGCTCCAGCGAAGTCGAGCAGGTTGTTCCGGCGTGCCTCAGCAGGTGTTTCAGATGGGTCCGTCAGGTGGTTCCGGTCTGTCCAATAGGTGGTTCGCGTGGTCCGGCACGTGCTTCCTGCGAGTCTGAGAGGTGGCTCCGGCATGCACGGTGGGTTGATTCCGGAGTGTCCGGCAAGTCGTTCTGGCAATAGCCGGCTGGTGATTTTGGCATGTCCTGCAGGTAAGATTTTGGCATGTCCGTCAGGTGATTTTGACGTGTCGGCGGGTGGTTCCGGGCAGTGGATCAGGTGGTTCCAGCGTTCTCGGCAGGTGAGTCAGTTTGGTTCGGCAGGTGGTTCTGGTCTTCCTGGAGGGTTCCGGCCTGTCCAGCACGTGGTTCTGGCTCGTCTGAGAGGTGGGTTCCGGCATGCCCGGCAGGTGATCCAGAGAGTCCTCCAAGAGTGGTTCTGGCCACAGCCCGCAGGTGATTTTGGCGCGTACGCAGGTGGCTCCGGCATGCTCAGCAGGTTGTTCAGGCAGAGTCCGGCAGGTGGTTCCGACGATTCGAGCAGGTGGCTTCCGGCTAGCTCGGCAGGTGCTTTGGCGTCTCCGGTCACTTGATTTGTGGCACATTTGAGAGGTGGGTCCAGCATTCCCAGCAGGTGATTCCAGAAAGTCCGGCAAGCGGTTCTGGCATAGCCAGCAGGTGATTTTTGCGTGTCCGGCAGGTGGGTCCTGCGAGTCGAGCAGGATGTTCCTAGCATGCTCGGCAGGTGGTTCAGGGCGTGTCCGACAGGCGGTTCCGTTGTGGTCCAGTAGGTGTTTCTCGGCGTGTCCGGCACATGGTAGTGGCACGTCTGAGAGGTGGTTCCGGCATGCCCCGCAGGTAGATTCCGGAGTGTCCGGCAAGTGGTTCTGGCATAGCCGGCTGGTGATTTTGGCGTGGCCAGCAGGTGCTCCAGCGAGTCGAGCAGGTTGTTCCGGCGTGCTCAGCAGGTGTTTCAGATGGGTCCGTCAGGTGGTTCCGGTCTGTCCAATAGGTGGTTCCGGCGTGTCCGGCACGTGCTTCCGGCGAGTCTGAGAGGTGGCTCCGGCATGCCCGGTGGGTGATTCCGGAGTGTCCGGCAAGTCGTTCTGGCATAGCCGGCTGGTGATTTTGGCATGTCCAGCAGGTAAGATTTTGGCATGTCCGTCAGGTGATTTTGTCGTGTCCTGGCGGGTGGTCTCCGGGCAGATGGATCAGGTGGTTCCAGCGTTCTCGGCAGGTGATTCAGTTTTGGTTCGGCAGGTGGTTCTGGTCTGTCCTGGAGGTGGTTCCGGCCTGTCCAGCACGTGGTTCTGGCACGTCTGAGAGGTGGTTCCGGCATGCCCGGCAGGTGATCCCAGAGAGTCCTCCAAGTGGTTCTGGCCCAGCCCGCAGGTGATTTTGGCGCGTCCGGCAGGTGGCTCCGGCACTGCTCAGCAGGTGTTCAGGCAGGTCCGGCAGGTGGTTCCGACGATTCGAGCAGGTGCTTCCGGCTAGCTCGGCAGGTGCTTTGGGCGTCTCCGTCACTTGATTTTGGCACATTTGAGAGGTGGGTCCAGCATTCCCAGCAGGTGATTCCAGAAGTCCGGCAAGCGGTTCTGGCATAGCCAGCAGGTCGATTTTTGCGTGTCCGGCAGGTGGGTCCTGCGAGTCGAGCAGGTGGTTCCTGCATGCTCGGCAGGTGGTTCAGGCGTGTCCGACAGGCGGTTCCGTTGTGTCAGTAGGTGTTTCCGGCGTGTCCGGCACATGGTAGTGGCACGTCTGAGAGGTGGTTCCGGCATGCCCCGCAGTGTGATTTCCGCGAGTGTCCGGCAAGTGGTTCTGGCATAGCCGGCTGGTGTGATTTTGGCGTGGCCAGCAGGTGGCTCCAGCGAGTCGAGCAGGGTTGGTTCCGGCGTGCTCAGCAGGTGTTTCAGATGGGTCCAGGGTCAAGAGTGGTTCTCGGTCTGTCCAATAGGTGGTTCTCGGCGTGTCCGGCACGTGCTTCCGGCGAGTCTGAGAGGTGGCTCCGGCATGCCCGGTGGGTGATTCCGGAGTGTCCGGCAAGTCGTTCTGGCATAGCCGGCTGGTGATTTTGGCATGTCCAGCAGGTAAGATTTTGGCATGTCCGTCAGGTGATTTTGACGTGTCGGCGGGTGGTTCCGGGCAGTGGATCAGGTGGTTCCAGCGTTCTCAGGCAGGTGATTCAGTTTGGTTCGGCAGGTGGTTCTCGGTCTGTCCTGGACGGTGGTTCCGGCTGTCCAGCACGTGTTCTGGCACGTCTAGAGAGGTGGTTCCGGTCATGCCCGGCAGGTGATCCCAGAGAGTCCTCCAAGTGGTTCTGGCCCAGCCGCAGGTGATTTTGGCGCGTCCGGCAGGTGGCTCCGGCATGCTCAGCAGGTTGTTCAGGCAGGTCCGGCAGGTGGTTCCGACGAATTCGAGCAGGTGCTTCCGCTAGCTCGGCAGGTGCTTTGGGCGTCTCCCGTCACTTGATTTTGGCACATTTGAGAGCGGAGTCCAGCATTCCCAGCAGGTGATTCCAGAAAGTCCGGCAAAAAAAACTGGCATAGCCAGCAGTGATTT
>NW_027225288.1:0-21100 GCF_041296235.1 Equus asinus
CAGTTTATGGCGTGTCTCCCATTGAAGGATGGAGGCAGTGCTTTGTGCCTTCCACGTCTAGAGCAATGGAGGGCACGGCTGAGAGCAAAGGGGCCTTTCTGACATAGGCGTTTTCTGACACTCTCTCCACCAGTGGTCAACTGTGGTTGGTGAAAAGCGTATTGTCTCTCTCCTGCTAAACACATGGTGGCACAATCATGTGGGACTCAGCCCAGTTGCTTAAGGGGAAGATGTAGGCATCTTGTCTGAGCTGGGTTGGCAAGGTGGAACGGCGGCAGAAGCGGAAGTTCTAAAGCGGCGAGTTAAGGGCTGGGAAGAAATGCCACTGGAGCTGCCTTTGTATGAGAAGTTCCCGGTCTGCTGTAACAGGACTGTGGCAAGCGAGTTGTTTGTCAGCTTCGTAAAGGGCTGGAGGCAAGACAGTTTATGGCGTGTCTCCCATTGAAGGATGGAGGCAGTGCTTTGTGCCTTCCACGTCTAGAGCAATGGAGGGCACGGCTGAGAGCAAAGGGGCCTTTCTGACATAGGCGTTTTCTGACACTCTCTCCACCAGTGGTCAACTGTGGTTGGTGAAAAGCGTATTGTCTCTCTCCTGCTAAACACATGGTGGCACAATCATGTGGGACTCAGCCCAGTTGCTTAAGGGGAAGATGTAGGCATTTTGTCTGAGCTGGGTTGGCAAGGTGGAACGGCGGCAGAAGCGGAAGTTCTAAAGCGGCGAGTTAAGGGCTGGGAAGAAATGCCATTGGAGCTGCCTTTGTATGAGAAGTTCCCGGTCTGCTGTAACAGGACTGTGGCAAGCGAGTTGTTTGTCAGCTTCGTAAAGGGCTGGAGGCAAGACAGTTTATGGCGTGTCTCCCATTGAAGGATGGAGGCAGTGCTTTGTGCCTTCCACGTCTAGAGCAATGGAGGGCACGGCTGAGAGCAAAGGGGCCTTTCTGACATAGGCGTTTTCTGACACTCTCTCCACCAGTGGTCAACTGTGGTTGGTGAAAAGCGTATTGTCTCTCTCCTGCTAAACACATGGTGGCACAATCATGTGGGACTCAGCCCAGTTGCTTAAGGGGAAGATGTAGGCATTTTGTCTGAGCTGGGTTGGCAAGGTGGAACGGCGGCAGAAGCGGAAGTTCTAAAGCGGCGAGTTAAGGGCTGGGAAGAAATGCCATTGGAGCTGCCTTTGTATGAGAAGTTCCCGGTCTGCTGTAACAGGACTGTGGCAAGCGAGTTGTTTGTCAGCTTCGTAAAGGGCTGGAGGCAAGACAGTTTATGGCGTGTCTCCCATTGAAGGATGGAGGCAGTGCTTTGTGCCTTCCACGTCTAGAGCAATGGAGGGCACGGCTGAGAGCAAAGGGGCCTTTCTGACATAGGCGTTTTCTGACACTCTCTCCACCAGTGGTCAACTGTGGTTGGTGAAAAGCGTATTGTCTCTCTCCTGCTAAACACATGGTGGCACAATCATGTGGGACTCAGCCCAGTTGCTTAAGGGGAAGATGTAGGCATCTTGTCTGAGCTGGGTTGGCAAGGTGGAACGGCGGCAGAAGCGGAAGTTCTAAAGCGGCGAGTTAAGGGCTGGGAAGAAATGCCATTGGAGCTGCCTTTGTATGAGAAGTTCCCGGTCTGCTGTAACAGGACTGTGGCAAGCGAGTTGTTTGTCAGCTTCGTAAAGGGCTGGAGGCAAGACAGTTTATGGCGTGTCTCCCATTGAAGGATGGAGGCAGTGCTTTGTGCCTTCCACGTCTAGAGCAATGGAGGGCACGGCTGAGAGCAAAGGGGCCTTTCTGACATAGGCGTTTTCTGACACTCTCTCCACCAGTGGTCAACTGTGGTTGGTGAAAAGCGTATTGTCTCTCTCCTGCTAAACACATGGTGGCACAATCATGTGGGACTCAGCCCAGTTGCTTAAGGGGAAGATGTAGGCATCTTGTCTGAGCTGGGTTGGCAAGGTGGAACGGCGGCAGAAGCGGAAGTTCTAAAGCGGCGAGTTAAGGGCTGGGAAGAAATGCCATTGGAGCTGCCTTTGTATGAGAAGTTCCCGGTCTGCTGTAACAGGACTGTGGCAAGCGAGTTGTTTGTCAGCTTCGTAAAGGGCTGGAGGCAAGACAGTTTATGGCGTGTCTCCCATTGAAGGATGGAGGCAGTGCTTTGTGCCTTCCACGTCTAGAGCAATGGAGGGCACGGCTGAGAGCAAAGGGGCCTTTCTGACATAGGCGTTTTCTGACACTCTCTCCACCAGTGGTCAACTGTGGTTGGTGAAAAGCGTATTGTCTCTCTCCTGCTAAACACATGGTGGCACAATCATGTGGGACTCAGCCCAGTTGCTTAAGGGGAAGATGTAGGCATCTTGTCTGAGCTGGGTTGGCAAGGTGGAACGGCGGCAGAAGCGGAAGTTCTAAAGCGGCGAGTTAAGGGCTGGGAAGAAATGCCATTGGAGCTGCCTTTGTATGAGAAGTTCCCGGTCTGCTGTAACAGGACTGTGGCAAGCGAGTTGTTTGTCAGCTTCGTAAAGGGCTGGAGGCAAGACAGTTTATGGCGTGTCTCCCATTGAAGGATGGAGGCAGTGCTTTGTGCCTTCCACGTCTAGAGCAATGGAGGGCACGGCTGAGAGCAAAGGGGCCTTTCTGACATAGGCGTTTTCTGACACTCTCTCCACCAGTGGTCAACTGTGGTTGGTGAAAAGCGTATTGTCTCTCTCCTGCTAAACACATGGTGGCACAATCATGTGGGACTCAGCCCAGTTGCTTAAGGGGAAGATGTAGGCATTTGTCTGAGCTGGGTTGGCAAGGTGGAACGGCGGCAGAAGCGGAAGTTCTAAAGCGGCGAGTTAAGGGCTGGGAAGAAATGCCATTGGAGCTGCCTTTGTATGAGAAGTTCCCGGTCTGCTGTAACAGGACTGTGGCAAGCGAGTTGTTTGTCAGCTTCGTAAAGGGCTGGAGGCAAGACAGTTTATGGCGTGTCTCCCATTGAAGGATGGAGGCAGTGCTTTGTGCCTTCCACGTCTAGAGCAATGGAGGGCACGGCTGAGAGCAAAGGGGCCTTTCTGACATAGGCGTTTTCTGACACTCTCTCCACCAGTGGTCAACTGTGGTGGTGAAAAGCGTATTGTCTCTCTCCTGCTAAACACATGGTGGCACAATCATGTGGGACTCAGCCCAGTTGCTTAAGGGGAAGATGTAGGCATTTTGTCTGAGCTGGGTTGGCAAGGTGGAACGGCGGCAGAAGCGGAAGTTCTAAAGCGGCGAGTTAAGGGCTGGGAAGAAATGCCATTGGAGCTGCCTTTGTATGAGAAGTTCCCGGTCTGCTGTAACAGGACTGTGGCAAGCGAGTTGTTTGTCAGCTTCGTAAAGGGCTGGAGGCAAGACAGTTTATGGCGTGTCTCCCATTGAAGGATGGAGGCAGTGCTTTGTGCCTTCCACGTCTAGAGCAATGGAGGGCACGGCTGAGAGCAAAGGGGCCTTTCTGACATAGGCGTTTTCTGACACTCTCTCCACCAGTGGTCAACTGTGGTTGGTGAAAAGCGTATTGTCTCTCTCCTGCTAAACACATGGTGGCACAATCATGTGGGACTCAGCCCAGTTGCTTAAGGGGAAGATGTAGGCATTTTGTCTGAGCTGGGTTGGCAAGGTGGAACGGCGGCAGAAGCGGAAGTTCTAAAGCGGCGAGTTAAGGGCTGGGAAGAAATGCCATTGGAGCTGCCTTTGTATGAGAAGTTCCCGGTCTGCTGTAACAGGACTGTGGCAAGCGAGTTGTTTGTCAGCTTCGTAAAGGGCTGGAGGCAAGACAGTTTATGGCGTGTCTCCCATTGAAGGATGGAGGCAGTGCTTTGTGCCTTCCACGTCTAGAGCAATGGAGGGCACGGCTGAGAGCAAAGGGGCCTTTCTGACATAGGCGTTTTCTGACACTCTCTCCACCAGTGGTCAACTGTGGTTGGTGAAAAGCGTATTGTCTCTCTCCTGCTAAACACATGGTGGCACAATCATGTGGGACTCAGCCCAGTTGCTTAAGGGGAAGATGTAGGCATTTTGTCTGAGCTGGGTTGGCAAGGTGGAACGGCGGCAGAAGCGGAAGTTCTAAAGCGGCGAGTTAAGGGCTGGGAAGAAATGCCATTGGAGCTGCCTTTGTATGAGAAGTTCCCGGTCTGCTGTAACAGGACTGTGGCAAGCGAGTTGTTTGTCAGCTTCGTAAAGGGCTGGAGGCAAGACAGTTTATGGCGTGTCTCCCATTGAAGGATGGAGGCAGTGCTTTGTGCCTTCCACGTCTAGAGCAATGGAGGGCACGGCTGAGAGCAAAGGGGCCTTTCTGACATAGGCGTTTTCTGACACTCTCTCCACCAGTGGTCAACTGTGGTTGGTGAAAAGCGTATTGTCTCTCTCCTGCTAAACACATGGTGGCACAATCATGTGGGACTCAGCCCAGTTGCTTAAGGGGAAGATGTAGGCATTTTGTCTGAGCTGGGTTGGCAAGGTGGAACGGCGGCAGAAGCGGAAGTTCTAAAGCGGCGAGTTAAGGGCTGGGAAGAAATGCCATTGGAGCTGCCTTTGTATGAGAAGTTCCCGGTCTGCTGTAACAGGACTGTGGCAAGCGAGTTGTTTGTCAGCTTCGTAAAGGGCTGGAGGCAAGACAGTTTATGGCGTGTCTCCCATTGAAGGATGGAGGCAGTGCTTTGTGCCTTCCACGTCTAGAGCAATGGAGGGCACGGCTGAGAGCAAAGGGGCCTTTCTGACATAGGCGTTTTCTGACACTCTCTCCACCAGTGGTCAACTGTGGTTGGTGAAAAGCGTATTGTCTCTCTCCTGCTAAACACATGGTGGCACAATCATGTGGGACTCAGCCCAGTTGCTTAAGGGGAAGATGTAGGCATTTTGTCTGAGCTGGGTTGGCAAGGTGGAACGGCGGCAGAAGCGGAAGTTCTAAAGCGGCGAGTTAAGGGCTGGGAAGAAATGCCACTGGAGCTGCCTTTGTATGAGAAGTTCCCGGTCTGCTGTAACAGGACTGTGGCAAGCGAGTTGTTTGTCAGCTTCGTAAAGGGCTGGAGGCAAGACAGTTTATGGCGTGTCTCCCATTGAAGGATGGAGGCAGTGCTTTGTGCCTTCCACGTCTAGAGCAATGGAGGGCACGGCTGAGAGCAAAGGGGCCTTTCTGACATAGGCGTTTTCTGACACTCTCTCCACCAGTGGTCAACTGTGGTTGGTGAAAAGCGTATTGTCTCTCTCCTGCTAAACACATGGTGGCACAATCATGTGGGACTCAGCCCAGTTGCTTAAGGGGAAGATGTAGGCATTTTGTCTGAGCTGGGTTGGCAAGGTGGAACGGCGGCAGAAGCGGAAGTTCTAAAGCGGCGAGTTAAGGGCTGGGAAGAAATGCCATTGGAGCTGCCTTTGTATGAGAAGTTCCCGGTCTGCTGTAACAGGACTGTGGCAAGCGAGTTGTTTGTCAGCTTCGTAAAGGGCTGGAGGCAAGACAGTTTATGGCGTGTCTCCCATTGAAGGATGGAGGCAGTGCTTTGTGCCTTCCACGTCTAGAGCAATGGAGGGCACGGCTGAGAGCAAAGGGGCCTTTCTGACATAGGCGTTTTCTGACACTCTCTCCACCAGTGGTCAACTGTGGTTGGTGAAAAGCGTATTGTCTCTCTCCTGCTAAACACATGGTGGCACAATCATGTGGGACTCAGCCCAGTTGCTTAAGGGGAAGATGTAGGCATTTGTCTGAGCTGGGTTGGCAAGGTGGAACGGCGGCAGAAGCGGAAGTTCTAAAGCGGCGAGTTAAGGGCTGGGAAGAAATGCCATTGGAGCTGCCTTTGTATGAGAAGTTCCCGGTCTGCTGTAACAGGACTGTGGCAAGCGAGTTGTTTGTCAGCTTCGTAAAGGGCTGGAGGCAAGACAGTTTATGGCGTGTCTCCCATTGAAGGATGGAGGCAGTGCTTTGTGCCTTCCACGTCTAGAGCAATGGAGGGCACGGCTGAGAGCAAAGGGGCCTTTCTGACATAGGCGTTTTCTGACACTCTCTCCACCAGTGGTCAACTGTGGTTGGTGAAAAGCGTATTGTCTCTCTCCTGCTAAACACATGGTGGCACAATCATGTGGGACTCAGCCCAGTTGCTTAAGGGGAAGATGTAGGCATCTTGTCTGAGCTGGGTTGGCAAGGTGGAACGGCGGCAGAAGCGGAAGTTCTAAAGCGGCGAGTTAAGGGCTGGGAAGAAATGCCATTGGAGCTGCCTTTGTATGAGAAGTTCCCGGTCTGCTGTAACAGGACTGTGGCAAGCGAGTTGTTTGTCAGCTTCGTAAAGGGCTGGAGGCAAGACAGTTTATGGCGTGTCTCCCATTGAAGGATGGAGGCAGTGCTTTGTGCCTTCCACGTCTAGAGCAATGGAGGGCACGGCTGAGAGCAAAGGGGCCTTTCTGACATAGGCGTTTTCTGACACTCTCTCCACCAGTGGTCAACTGTGGTTGGTGAAAAGCGTATTGTCTCTCTCCTGCTAAACACATGGTGGCACAATCATGTGGGACTCAGCCCAGTTGCTTAAGGGGAAGATGTAGGCATCTTGTCTGAGCTGGGTTGGCAAGGTGGAACGGCGGCAGAAGCGGAAGTTCTAAAGCGGCGAGTTAAGGGCTGGGAAGAAATGCCATTGGAGCTGCCTTTGTATGAGAAGTTCCCGGTCTGCTGTAACAGGACTGTGGCAAGCGAGTTGTTTGTCAGCTTCGTAAAGGGCTGGAGGCAAGACAGTTTATGGCGTGTCTCCCATTGAAGGATGGAGGCAGTGCTTTGTGCCTTCCACGTCTAGAGCAATGGAGGGCACGGCTGAGAGCAAAGGGGCCTTTCTGACATAGGCGTTTTCTGACACTCTCTCCACCAGTGGTCAACTGTGGTTGGTGAAAAGCGTATTGTCTCTCTCCTGCTAAACACATGGTGGCACAATCATGTGGGACTCAGCCCAGTTGCTTAAGGGGAAGATGTAGGCATCTTGTCTGAGCTGGGTTGGCAAGGTGGAACGGCGGCAGAAGCGGAAGTTCTAAAGCGGCGAGTTAAGGGCTGGGAAGAAATGCCATTGGAGCTGCCTTTGTATGAGAAGTTCCCGGTCTGCTGTAACAGGACTGTGGCAAGCGAGTTGTTTGTCAGCTTCGTAAAGGGCTGGAGGCAAGACAGTTTATGGCGTGTCTCCCATTGAAGGATGGAGGCAGTGCTTTGTGCCTTCCACGTCTAGAGCAATGGAGGGCACGGCTGAGAGCAAAGGGGCCTTTCTGACATAGGCGTTTTCTGACACTCTCTCCACCAGTGGTCAACTGTGGTTGGTGAAAAGCGTATTGTCTCTCTCCTGCTAAACACATGGTGGCACAATCATGTGGGACTCAGCCCAGTTGCTTAAGGGAAGATGTAGGCATTTTGTCTGAGCTGGGTTGGCAAGGTGGAACGGCGGCAGAAGCGGAAGTTCTAAAGCGGCGAGTTAAGGGCTGGGAAGAAATGCCATTGGAGCTGCCTTTGTATGAGAAGTTCCCGGTCTGCTGTAACAGGACTGTGGCAAGCGAGTTGTTTGTCAGCTTCGTAAAGGGCTGGAGGCAAGACAGTTTATGGCGTGTCTCCCATTGAAGGATGGAGGCAGTGCTTTGTGCCTTCCACGTCTAGAGCAATGGAGGGCACGGCTGAGAGCAAAGGGGCCTTTCTGACATAGGCGTTTTCTGACACTCTCTCCACCAGTGGTCAACTGTGGTTGGTGAAAAGCGTATTGTCTCTCTCCTGCTAAACACATGGTGGCACAATCATGTGGGACTCAGCCCAGTTGCTTAAGGGGAAGATGTAGGCATTTTGTCTGAGCTGGGTTGGCAAGGTGGAACGGCGGCAGAAGCGGAAGTTCTAAAGCGGCGAGTTAAGGGCTGGGAAGAAATGCCATTGGAGCTGCCTTTGTATGAGAAGTTCCCGGTCTGCTGTAACAGGACTGTGGCAAGCGAGTTGTTTGTCAGCTTCGTAAAGGGCTGGAGGCAAGACAGTTTATGGCGTGTCTCCCATTGAAGGATGGAGGCAGTGCTTTGTGCCTTCCACGTCTAGAGCAATGGAGGGCACGGCTGAGAGCAAAGGGGCCTTTCTGACATAGGCGTTTTCTGACACTCTCTCCACCAGTGGTCAACTGTGGTTGGTGAAAAGCGTATTGTCTCTCTCCTGCTAAACACATGGTGGCACAATCATGTGGGACTCAGCCCAGTTGCTTAAGGGAAGATGTAGGCATTTTGTCTGAGCTGGGTTGGCAAGGTGGAACGGCGGCAGAAGCGGAAGTTCTAAAGCGGCGAGTTAAGGGCTGGGAAGAAATGCCATTGGAGCTGCCTTTGTATGAGAAGTTCCCGGTCTGCTGTAACAGGACTGTGGCAAGCGAGTTGTTTGTCAGCTTCGTAAAGGGCTGGAGGCAAGACAGTTTATGGCGTGTCTCCATTGAAGGATGGAGGCAGTGCTTTGTGCCTTCCACGTCTAGAGCAATGGAGGGCACGGCTGAGAGCAAAGGGGCCTTTCTGACATAGGCGTTTTCTGACACTCTCTCCACCAGTGGTCAACTGTGGTTGGTGAAAAGCGTATTGTCTCTCTCCTGCTAAACACATGGTGGCACAATCATGTGGGACTCAGCCCAGTTGCTTAAGGGGAAGATGTAGGCATTTTGTCTGAGCTGGGTTGGCAAGGTGGAACGGCGGCAGAAGCGGAAGTTCTAAAGCGGCGAGTTAAGGGCTGGGAAGAAATGCCATTGGAGCTGCCTTTGTATGAGAAGTTCCCGGTCTGCTGTAACAGGACTGTGGCAAGCGAGTTGTTTGTCAGCTTCGTAAAGGGCTGGAGGCAAGACAGTTTATGGCGTGTCTCCCATTGAAGGATGGAGGCAGTGCTTTGTGCCTTCCACGTCTAGAGCAATGGAGGGCACGGCTGAGAGCAAAGGGGCCTTTCTGACATAGGCGTTTTCTGACACTCTCTCCACCAGTGGTCAACTGTGGTTGGTGAAAAGCGTATTGTCTCTCTCCTGCTAAACACATGGTGGCACAATCATGTGGGACTCAGCCCAGTTGCTTAAGGGGAAGATGTAGGCATTTTGTCTGAGCTGGGTTGGCAAGGTGGAACGGCGGCAGAAGCGGAAGTTCTAAAGCGGCGAGTTAAGGGCTGGGAAGAAATGCCATTGGAGCTGCCTTTGTATGAGAAGTTCCCGGTCTGCTGTAACAGGACTGTGGCAAGCGAGTTGTTTGTCAGCTTCGTAAAGGGCTGGAGGCAAGACAGTTTATGGCGTGTCTCCCATTGAAGGATGGAGGCAGTGCTTTGTGCCTTCCACGTCTAGAGCAATGGAGGGCACGGCTGAGAGCAAAGGGGCCTTTCTGACATAGGCGTTTTCTGACACTCTCTCCACCAGTGGTCAACTGTGGTTGGTGAAAAGCGTATTGTCTCTCTCCTGCTAAACACATGGTGGCACAATCATGTGGGACTCAGCCCAGTTGCTTAAGGGGAAGATGTAGGCATTTTGTCTGAGCTGGGTTGGCAAGGTGGAACGGCGGCAGAAGCGGAAGTTCTAAAGCGGCGAGTTAAGGGCTGGGAAGAAATGCCATTGGAGCTGCCTTTGTATGAGAAGTTCCCGGTCTGCTGTAACAGGACTGTGGCAAGCGAGTTGTTTGTCAGCTTCGTAAAGGGCTGGAGGCAAGACAGTTTATGGCGTGTCTCCCATTGAAGGATGGAGGCAGTGCTTTGTGCCTTCCACGTCTAGAGCAATGGAGGGCACGGCTGAGAGCAAAGGGGCCTTTCTGACATAGGCGTTTTCTGACACTCTCTCCACCAGTGGTCAACTGTGGTTGGTGAAAAGCGTATTGTCTCTCTCCTGCTAAACACATGGTGGCACAATCATGTGGGACTCAGCCCAGTTGCTTAAGGGGAAGATGTAGGCATTTTGTCTGAGCTGGGTTGGCAAGGTGGAACGGCGGCAGAAGCGGAAGTTCTAAAGCGGCGAGTTAAGGGCTGGGAAGAAATGCCATTGGAGCTGCCTTTGTATGAGAAGTTCCCGGTCTGCTGTAACAGGACTGTGGCAAGCGAGTTGTTTGTCAGCTTCGTAAAGGGCTGGAGGCAAGACAGTTTATGGCGTGTCTCCCATTGAAGGATGGAGGCAGTGCTTTGTGCCTTCCACGTCTAGA
Organism: Equus asinus; assembly: GCF_041296235.1. Taxonomy (NCBI): domain Eukaryota; kingdom Metazoa; phylum Chordata; class Mammalia; order Perissodactyla; family Equidae; genus Equus; species Equus asinus. Next base: position 10,137 of record NW_027225288.1, read on the forward strand.
GCAATGGAGGGCACGGCTGAGAGCAAAGGGGCCTTTCTGACATAGGCGTTTTCTGACACTCTCTCCACCAGTGGTCAACTGTGGTTGGTGAAAAGCGTATTGTCTCTCTCCTGCTAAACACATGGTGGCACAATCATGTGGGACTCAGCCCAGTTGCTTAAGGGGAAGATGTAGGCATTTTGTCTGAGCTGGGTTGGCAAGGTGGAACGGCGGCAGAAGCGGAAGTTCTAAAGCGGCGAGTTAAGGGCTGGGAAGAAATGCCATTGGAGCTGCCTTTGTATGAGAAGTTCCCGGTCTGCTGTAACAGGACTGTGGCAAGCGAGTTGTTTGTCAGCTTCGTAAAGGGCTGGAGGCAAGACAGTTTATGGCGTGTCTCCCATTGAAGGATGGAGGCAGTGCTTTGTGCCTTCCACGTCTAGAGCAATGGAGGGCACGGCTGAGAGCAAAGGGGCCTTTCTGACATAGGCGTTTTCTGACACTCTCTCCACCAGTGGTCAACTGTGGTTGGTGAAAAGCGTATTGTCTCTCTCCTGCTAAACACATGGTGGCACAATCATGTGGGACTCAGCCCAGTTGCTTAAGGGAAGATGTAGGCATTTTGTCTGAGCTGGGTTGGCAAGGTGGAACGGCGGCAGAAGCGGAAGTTCTAAAGCGGCGAGTTAAGGGCTGGGAAGAAATGCCATTGGAGCTGCCTTTGTATGAGAAGTTCCCGGTCTGCTGTAACAGGACTGTGGCAAGCGAGTTGTTTGTCAGCTTCGTAAAGGGCTGGAGGCAAGACAGTTTATGGCGTGTCTCCCATTGAAGGATGGAGGCAGTGCTTTGTGCCTTCCACGTCTAGAGCAATGGAGGGCACGGCTGAGAGCAAAGGGGCCTTTCTGACATAGGCGTTTTCTGACACTCTCTCCACCAGTGGTCAACTGTGGTTGGTGAAAAGCGTATTGTCTCTCTCCTGCTAAACACATGGTGGCACAATCATGTGGGACTCAGCCCAGTTGCTTAAGGGGAAGATGTAGGCATTTTGTCTGAGCTGGGTTGGCAAGGTGGAACGGCGGCAGAAGCGGAAGTTCTAAAGCGGCGAGTTAAGGGCTGGGAAGAAATGCCATTGGAGCTGCCTTTGTATGAGAAGTTCCCGGTCTGCTGTAACAGGACTGTGGCAAGCGAGTTGTTTGTCAGCTTCGTAAAGGGCTGGAGGCAAGACAGTTTATGGCGTGTCTCCCATTGAAGGATGGAGGCAGTGCTTTGTGCCTTCCACGTCTAGAGCAATGGAGGGCACGGCTGAGAGCAAAGGGGCCTTTCTGACATAGGCGTTTTCTGACACTCTCTCCACCAGTGGTCAACTGTGGTTGGTGAAAAGCGTATTGTCTCTCTCCTGCTAAACACATGGTGGCACAATCATGTGGGACTCAGCCCAGTTGCTTAAGGGGAAGATGTAGGCATCTTGTCTGAGCTGGGTTGGCAAGGTGGAACGGCGGCAGAAGCGGAAGTTCTAAAGCGGCGAGTTAAGGGCTGGGAAGAAATGCCATTGGAGCTGCCTTTGTATGAGAAGTTCCCGGTCTGCTGTAACAGGACTGTGGCAAGCGAGTTGTTTGTCAGCTTCGTAAAGGGCTGGAGGCAAGACAGTTTATGGCGTGTCTCCCATTGAAGGATGGAGGCAGTGCTTTGTGCCTTCCACGTCTAGAGCAATGGAGGGCACGGCTGAGAGCAAAGGGGCCTTTCTGACATAGGCGTTTTCTGACACTCTCTCCACCAGTGGTCAACTGTGGTTGGTGAAAAGCGTATTGTCTCTCTCCTGCTAAACACATGGTGGCACAATCATGTGGGACTCAGCCCAGTTGCTTAAGGGGAAGATGTAGGCATTTTGTCTGAGCTGGGTTGGCAAGGTGGAACGGCGGCAGAAGCGGAAGTTCTAAAGCGGCGAGTTAAGGGCTGGGAAGAAATGCCATTGGAGCTGCCTTTGTATGAGAAGTTCCCGGTCTGCTGTAACAGGACTGTGGCAAGCGAGTTGTTTGTCAGCTTCGTAAAGGGCTGGAGGCAAGACAGTTTATGGCGTGTCTCCCATTGAAGGATGGAGGCAGTGCTTTGTGCCTTCCACGTCTAGAGCAATGGAGGGCACGGCTGAGAGCAAAGGGGCCTTTCTGACATAGGCGTTTTCTGACACTCTCTCCACCAGTGGTCAACTGTGGTTGGTGAAAAGCGTATTGTCTCTCTCCTGCTAAACACATGGTGGCACAATCATGTGGGACTCAGCCCAGTTGCTTAAGGGGAAGATGTAGGCATTTTGTCTGAGCTGGGTTGGCAAGGTGGAACGGCGGCAGAAGCGGAAGTTCTAAAGCGGCGAGTTAAGGGCTGGGAAGAAATGCCATTGGAGCTGCCTTTGTATGAGAAGTTCCCGGTCTGCTGTAACAGGACTGTGGCAAGCGAGTTGTTTGTCAGCTTCGTAAAGGGCTGGAGGCAAGACAGTTTATGGCGTGTCTCCCATTGAAGGATGGAGGCAGTGCTTTGTGCCTTCCACGTCTAGAGCAATGGAGGGCACGGCTGAGAGCAAAGGGGCCTTTCTGACATAGGCGTTTTCTGACACTCTCTCCACCAGTGGTCAACTGTGGTTGGTGAAAAGCGTATTGTCTCTCTCCTGCTAAACACATGGTGGCACAATCATGTGGGACTCAGCCCAGTTGCTTAAGGGGAAGATGTAGGCATTTTGTCTGAGCTGGGTTGGCAAGGTGGAACGGCGGCAGAAGCGGAAGTTCTAAAGCGGCGAGTTAAGGGCTGGGAAGAAATGCCATTGGAGCTGCCTTTGTATGAGAAGTTCCCGGTCTGCTGTAACAGGACTGTGGCAAGCGAGTTGTTTGTCAGCTTCGTAAAGGGCTGGAGGCAAGACAGTTTATGGCGTGTCTCCCATTGAAGGATGGAGGCAGTGCTTTGTGCCTTCCACGTCTAGAGCAATGGAGGGCACGGCTGAGAGCAAAGGGGCCTTTCTGACATAGGCGTTTTCTGACACTCTCTCCACCAGTGGTCAACTGTGGTTGGTGAAAAGCGTATTGTCTCTCTCCTGCTAAACACATGGTGGCACAATCATGTGGGACTCAGCCCAGTTGCTTAAGGGGAAGATGTAGGCATTTTGTCTGAGCTGGGTTGGCAAGGTGGAACGGCGGCAGAAGCGGAAGTTCTAAAGCGGCGAGTTAAGGGCTGGGAAGAAATGCCATTGGAGCTGCCTTTGTATGAGAAGTTCCCGGTCTGCTGTAACAGGACTGTGGCAAGCGAGTTGTTTGTCAGCTTCGTAAAGGGCTGGAGGCAAGACAGTTTATGGCGTGTCTCCCATTGAAGGATGGAGGCAGTGCTTTGTGCCTTCCACGTCTAGAGCAATGGAGGGCACGGCTGAGAGCAAAGGGGCCTTTCTGACATAGGCGTTTTCTGACACTCTCTCCACCAGTGGTCAACTGTGGTTGGTGAAAAGCGTATTGTCTCTCTCCTGCTAAACACATGGTGGCACAATCATGTGGGACTCAGCCCAGTTGCTTAAGGGGAAGATGTAGGCATTTTGTCTGAGCTGGGTTGGCAAGGTGGAACGGCGGCAGAAGCGGAAGTTCTAAAGCGGCGAGTTAAGGGCTGGGAAGAAATGCCATTGGAGCTGCCTTTGTATGAGAAGTTCCCGGTCTGCTGTAACAGGACTGTGGCAAGCGAGTTGTTTGTCAGCTTCGTAAAGGGCTGGAGGCAAGACAGTTTATGGCGTGTCTCCCATTGAAGGATGGAGGCAGTGCTTTGTGCCTTCCACGTCTAGAGCAATGGAGGGCACGGCTGAGAGCAAAGGGGCCTTTCTGACATAGGCGTTTTCTGACACTCTCTCCACCAGTGGTCAACTGTGGTTGGTGAAAAGCGTATTGTCTCTCTCCTGCTAAACACATGGTGGCACAATCATGTGGGACTCAGCCCAGTTGCTTAAGGGGAAGATGTAGGCATTTTGTCTGAGCTGGGTTGGCAAGGTGGAACGGCGGCAGAAGCGGAAGTTCTAAAGCGGCGAGTTAAGGGCTGGAAGAAATGCCATTGGAGCTGCCTTTGTATGAGAAGTTCCCGGTCTGCTGTAACAGGACTGTGGCAAGCGAGTTGTTTGTCAGCTTCGTAAAGGGCTGGAGGCAAGACAGTTTATGGCGTGTCTCCCATTGAAGGATGGAGGCAGTGCTTTGTGCCTTCCACGTCTAGAGCAATGGAGGGCACGGCTGAGAGCAAAGGGGCCTTTCTGACATAGGCGTTTTCTGACACTCTCTCCACCAGTGGTCAACTGTGGTTGGTGAAAAGCGTATTGTCTCTCTCCTGCTAAACACATGGTGGCACAATCATGTGGGACTCAGCCCAGTTGCTTAAGGGGAAGATGTAGGCATTTTGTCTGAGCTGGGTTGGCAAGGTGGAACGGCGGCAGAAGCGGAAGTTCTAAAGCGGCGAGTTAAGGGCTGGGAAGAAATGCCATGGAGCTGCCTTTGTATGAGAAGTTCCCGGTCTGCTGTAACAGGACTGTGGCAAGCGAGTTGTTTGTCAGCTTCGTAAAGGGCTGGAGGCAAGACAGTTTATGGCGTGTCTCCCATTGAAGGATGGAGGCAGTGCTTTGTGCCTTCCACGTCTAGAGCAATGGAGGGCACGGCTGAGAGCAAAGGGGCCTTTCTGACATAGGCGTTTTCTGACACTCTCTCCACCAGTGGTCAACTGTGGTTGGTGAAAAGCGTATTGTCTCTCTCCTGCTAAACACATGGTGGCACAATCATGTGGGACTCAGCCCAGTTGCTTAAGGGGAAGATGTAGGCATTTTGTCTGAGCTGGGTTGGCAAGGTGGAACGGCGGCAGAAGCGGAAGTTCTAAAGCGGCGAGTTAAGGGCTGGGAAGAAATGCCATTGGAGCTGCCTTTGTATGAGAAGTTCCCGGTCTGCTGTAACAGGACTGTGGCAAGCGAGTTGTTTGTCAGCTTCGTAAAGGGCTGGAGGCAAGACAGTTTATGGCGTGTCTCCCATTGAAGGATGGAGGCAGTGCTTTGTGCCTTCCACGTCTAGAGCAATGGAGGGCACGGCTGAGAGCAAAGGGGCCTTTCTGACATAGGCGTTTTCTGACACTCTCTCCACCAGTGGTCAACTGTGGTTGGTGAAAAGCGTATTGTCTCTCTCCTGCTAAACACATGGTGGCACAATCATGTGGGACTCAGCCCAGTTGCTTAAGGGGAAGATGTAGGCATTTTGTCTGAGCTGGGTTGGCAAGGTGGAACGGCGGCAGAAGCGGAAGTTCTAAAGCGGCGAGTTAAGGGCTGGGAAGAAATGCCATTGGAGCTGCCTTTGTATGAGAAGTTCCCGGTCTGCTGTAACAGGACTGTGGCAAGCGAGTTGTTTGTCAGCTTCGTAAAGGGCTGGAGGCAAGACAGTTTATGGCGTGTCTCCCATTGAAGGATGGAGGCAGTGCTTTGTGCCTTCCACGTCTAGAGCAATGGAGGGCACGGCTGAGAGCAAAGGGGCCTTTCTGACATAGGCGTTTTCTGACACTCTCTCCACCAGTGGTCAACTGTGGTTGGTGAAAAGCGTATTGTCTCTCTCCTGCTAAACACATGGTGGCACAATCATGTGGGACTCAGCCCAGTTGCTTAAGGGGAAGATGTAGGCATTTTGTCTGAGCTGGGTTGGCAAGGTGGAACGGCGGCAGAAGCGGAAGTTCTAAAGCGGCGAGTTAAGGGCTGGGAAGAAATGCCACTGGAGCTGCCTTTGTATGAGAAGTTCCCGGTCTGCTGTAACAGGACTGTGGCAAGCGAGTTGTTTGTCAGCTTCGTAAAGGGCTGGAGGCAAGACAGTTTATGGCGTGTCTCCCATTGAAGGATGGAGGCAGTGCTTTGTGCCTTCCACGTCTAGAGCAATGGAGGGCACGGCTGAGAGCAAAGGGGCCTTTCTGACATAGGCGTTTTCTGACACTCTCTCCACCAGTGGTCAACTGTGGTTGGTGAAAAGCGTATTGTCTCTCTCCTGCTAAACACATGGTGGCACAATCATGTGGGACTCAGCCCAGTTGCTTAAGGGGAAGATGTAGGCATTTTGTCTGAGCTGGGTTGGCAAGGTGGAACGGCGGCAGAAGCGGAAGTTCTAAAGCGGCGAGTTAAGGGCTGGGAAGAAATGCCACTGGAGCTGCCTTTGTATGAGAAGTTCCCGGTCTGCTGTAACAGGACTGTGGCAAGCGAGTTGTTTGTCAGCTTCGTAAAGGGCTGGAGGCAAGACAGTTTATGGCGTGTCTCCCATTGAAGGATGGAGGCAGTGCTTTGTGCCTTCCACGTCTAGAGCAATGGAGGGCACGGCTGAGAGCAAAGGGGCCTTTCTGACATAGGCGTTTTCTGACACTCTCTCCACCAGTGGTCAACTGTGGTTGGTGAAAAGCGTATTGTCTCTCTCCTGCTAAACACATGGTGGCACAATCATGTGGGACTCAGCCCAGTTGCTTAAGGGGAAGATGTAGGCATTTTGTCTGAGCTGGGTTGGCAAGGTGGAACGGCGGCAGAAGCGGAAGTTCTAAAGCGGCGAGTTAAGGGCTGGGAAGAAATGCCATTGGAGCTGCCTTTGTATGAGAAGTTCCCGGTCTGCTGTAACAGGACTGTGGCAAGCGAGTTGTTTGTCAGCTTCGTAAAGGGCTGGAGGCAAGACAGTTTATGGCGTGTCTCCCATTGAAGGATGGAGGCAGTGCTTTGTGCCTTCCACGTCTAGAGCAATGGAGGGCACGGCTGAGAGCAAAGGGGCCTTTCTGACATAGGCGTTTTCTGACACTCTCTCCACCAGTGGTCAACTGTGGTTGGTGAAAAGCGTATTGTCTCTCTCCTGCTAAACACATGGTGGCACAATCATGTGGGACTCAGCCCAGTTGCTTAAGGGGAAGATGTAGGCATTTTGTCTGAGCTGGGTTGGCAAGGTGGAACGGCGGCAGAAGCGGAAGTTCTAAAGCGGCGAGTTAAGGGCTGGGAAGAAATGCCATTGGAGCTGCCTTTGTATGAGAAGTTCCCGGTCTGCTGTAACAGGACTGTGGCAAGCGAGTTGTTTGTCAGCTTCGTAAAGGGCTGGAGGCAAGACAGTTTATGGCGTGTCTCCCATTGAAGGATGGAGGCAGTGCTTTGTGCCTTCCACGTCTAGAGCAATGGAGGGCACGGCTGAGAGCAAAGGGGCCTTTCTGACATAGGCGTTTTCTGACACTCTCTCCACCAGTGGTCAACTGTGGTTGGTGAAAAGCGTATTGTCTCTCTCCTGCTAAACACATGGTGGCACAATCATGTGGGACTCAGCCCAGTTGCTTAAGGGGAAGATGTAGGCATTTTGTCTGAGCTGGGTTGGCAAGGTGGAACGGCGGCAGAAGCGGAAGTTCTAAAGCGGCGAGTTAAGGGCTGGGAAGAAATGCCACTGGAGCTGCCTTTGTATGAGAAGTTCCCGGTCTGCTGTAACAGGACTGTGGCAAGCGAGTTGTTTGTCAGCTTCGTAAAGGGCTGGAGGCAAGACAGTTTATGGCGTGTCTCCCATTGAAGGATGGAGGCAGTGCTTTGTGCCTTCCACGTCTAGAGCAATGGAGGGCACGGCTGAGAGCAAAGGGGCCTTTCTGACATAGGCGTTTTCTGACACTCTCTCCACCAGTGGTCAACTGTGGTTGGTGAAAAGCGTATTGTCTCTCTCCTGCTAAACACATGGTGGCACAATCATGTGGGACTCAGCCCAGTTGCTTAAGGGGAAGATGTAGGCATTTTGTCTGAGCTGGGTTGGCAAGGTGGAACGGCGGCAGAAGCGGAAGTTCTAAAGCGGCGAGTTAAGGGCTGGGAAGAAATGCCACTGGAGCTGCCTTTGTATGAGAAGTTCCCGGTCTGCTGTAACAGGACTGTGGCAAGCGAGTTGTTTGTCAGCTTCGTAAAGGGCTGGAGGCAAGACAGTTTATGGCGTGTCTCCCATTGAAGGATGGAGGCAGTGCTTTGTGCCTTCCACGTCTAGAGCAATGGAGGGCACGGCTGAGAGCAAAGGGGCCTTTCTGACATAGGCGTTTTCTGACACTCTCTCCACAGTGGTCAACTGTGGTTGGTGAAAAGCGTATTGTCTCTCTCCTGCTAAACACATGGTGGCACAATCATGTGGGACTCAGCCCAGTTGCTTAAGGGGAAGATGTAGGCATTTTGTCTGAGCTGGGTTGGCAAGGTGGAACGGCGGCAGAAGCGGAAGTTCTAAAGCGGCGAGTTAAGGGCTGGGAAGAAATGCCATTGGAGCTGCCTTTGTATGAGAAGTTCCCGGTCTGCTGTAACAGGACTGTGGCAAGCGAGTTGTTTGTCAGCTTCGTAAAGGGCTGGAGGCAAGACAGTTTATGGCGTGTCTCCCATTGAAGGATGGAGGCAGTGCTTTGTGCCTTCCACGTCTAGAGCAATGGAGGGCACGGCTGAGAGCAAAGGGGCCTTTCTGACATAGGCGTTTTCTGACACTCTCTCCACCAGTGGTCAACTGTGGTTGGTGAAAAGCGTATTGTCTCTCTCCTGCTAAACACATGGTGGCACAATCATGTGGGACTCAGCCCAGTTGCTTAAGGGAAGATGTAGGCATTTGTCTGAGCTGGGTTGGCAAGGTGGAACGGCGGCAGAAGCGGAAGTTCTAAAGCGGCGAGTTAAGGGCTGGGAAGAAATGCCATTGGAGCTGCCTTTGTATGAGAAGTTCCCGGTCTGCTGTAACAGACTGTGGCAAGCGAGTTGTTTGTCAGCTTCGTAAAGGGCTGGAGGCAAGACAGTTTATGGCGTGTCTCCCATTGAAGGATGGAGGCAGTGCTTTGTGCCTTCCACGTCTAGAGCAATGGAGGGCACCGGCTGAGAGCAAAGGGCCTTTCTGACATAGGCGTTTTCTGACACTCTCTCCACCAGTGGTCAACTGTGGTTGGTGAAAGCGTATTGTCTCTCTCCTGCTAAACACATGGTGGCACAATCATGTGGGACTCAGCCCAGTTGCTTAAGGGGAAGATGTAGGCATTTTGTCTGAGCTGGGTTGGCAAGGTGGGAACGGCGGCAGAAGCGGAAGTTCTAAAGCGGCGAGTTAAGGGCTGGGAAGAAATGCCACTGGAGCTGCCTTTGTATGAGAAGTGCCCGGTCTGCTGTGAACAGGACTGTGGCAAGCGAGTTGTTTGTCAGCTTCGTAAAGGGCTGGAGGCAAGACAGTTTATGGCGTGTCTCCCATTGAAGGATGGAGGCAGTGCTTTGTGCCTTCACGTCTAGAGCAATGGAGGGCACGGCTGAGAGCAAAGGGGCCTTTCTGACATAGGCGTTTTCTGACACTCTCTCCACCAGTGGTCAACTGTGGTTGGTGAAAAGCGTATTGTCTCTCTCCTGCTAAACACATGGTGGCACAATCATGTGGGACTCAGCCCAGTTGCTTAAGGGGAAGATGTAGGCATTTGTCTGAGCTGGGTTGGCAAGGTGGAACGGCGGCAGAAGCGGAAGTTCTAAAGCGGCGAGTTAAGGGCTGGGAAGAAATGCCACTGGAGCTGCCTTTGTATGAGAAGTTCCCGGTCTGCTGTAACAGGACTGTGGCAAGCGAGTTGTTTGTCAGCTTCGTAAAGGGCTGGAGGCAAGACAGTTTATGGCGTGTCTCCATTGAAGGATGGAGGCAGTGCTTTGTGCCTTCCACGTCTAGAGCATGGAGGGCACGGCTGAGAGCAAAGGGGCCTTTCTGACATAGGCGTTTTCTGACACTCTCTCCACCAGTGGTCAACTGTGGTTGTGAAAAGCGTATTGTCTCTCTCCTGCTAAACACATGGTGGCACAATCATGTGGGACTCAGCCCAGTTGCTTAAGGGGAAGATGTAGGCATTTTGTCTGAGCTGGGTTGGCAAGGTGAACGGCGGCAGAAGCGGAAGTTCTAAGCGGCGAGTTAAGGGCTGGAAGAAATGCCATTGGAGCTGCCTTTGTATGAGAAGTTCCCGGTCTGCTGTAACAGGACTGTGGCAAGCGAGTTGTTTGTCAGCTTCGTAAAGGGCTGAGGCAAGACAGTTTATGGCGTGTCCTCCCATTGAAGGATGGAGGCAGTGCTTTGTGCCTTCCACGTCTAGAGCAATGGAGGGCACGGCTGAGAGCAAAGGGGCCTTTCTGACATAGGCGTTTTCTGACACTCTCTCCACCAGTGGTCAACTGTGGTTGGTGAAAAGGCGTATTGTCTCTCTCTCTGCTAAACACATGGTGGCACAATCATGTGGGACTCAGCCCAGTTGCTTAAGGGGAAGATGTAGGCATCTTGTCTGAGCTGGGTTGGCAAGGTGGAACGGCGGCAGAAGCGGAAGTTCTAAAGCGGCGAGTTAAGGGCTGGGAAGAAATGCCATTGGAGCTGCCTTTGTATGAGAAGTTCCCGGTCTGCTGTAACAGGACTGTGGCAAGCGAGTTGTTTGTCAGCTTCGTAAAGGGCTGGAGGCAAGACAGTTTATGGCGTGTCTCCCATTGAAGGATGGAGGCAGTGCTTTGTGCCTTCCACGTCTAGAGCAATGGAGGGCACGGCTGAGAGCAAAGGGGCCTTTCTGACATAGGCGTTTTCTGACACTCTCTCCACCAGTGGTCAACTGTGGTTGGTGAAAAGCGTATTGTCTCTCTCCTGCTAAACACATGGTGGCACAATCATGTGGGACTCAGCCCAGTTGCTTAAGGGGAAGATGTAGGGCATCTTGTCTGAGCTGGGTTGGCAAGGTGGAACGGCGGCAGAAGCGGAAGTTCTAAGCGGCGAGTTAAGGGCTGGGAAGAAATGCCATTGGAGCTGCCTTTGTATGAGAAGTTCCCGGTCTGCCTGTAACAGGACTGTGGCAAGCGAGTTGTTTGTCAGCTTCGTAAAGGGCTGGAGGCAAGACAGTTATGGCGTGTCTCCCATTGAAGGATGGAGGCAGTGCCTTTGTGCCTTCCACGTCTAGAGCAAGGAGGGCACGCTGAGAGCAAAGGGGCCTTTCTGACATAGGCGTTTTCTGAC
>NW_027225289.1:0-14733 GCF_041296235.1 Equus asinus
AAATAGTTTAGCATGCCAGAGTCTCGTTCGTTATCGGAATTAACCAGACAAATCGCTCCACCAACTAAGAACGGCCATGCACCACCACCCACGGAATCGAGAAAGAGCTATCAATCTGTCAATCCTGTCCGTGTCCGGGCCGGGTGAGGTTTCCCGTGTTGAGTCAAATTAAGCCGCAGGCTCCACTCCTGGTGGTGCCCTTCCGTCAATTCCTTTAAGTTTCAGCTTTGCAACCATACTCCCCCCGGAACCCAAAGACTTTGGTTTCCCGGAAGCTGCCCGGCGGGTCATGGGAATAACGCCGCCGCATCGCCAGTCGGCATCGTTTATGGTCGGAACTACGACGGTATCTGATCGTCTTCGAACCTCCGACTTTCGTTCTTGATTAATGAAACATTCTTGGCAAATGCTTTCGCTCTGGTCCGTCTTGCGCCGGTCCAAGAATTTCACCTCTAGCGGCGCAATACGAATGCCCCCGGCCGTCCCTCTTAATCATGGGCCTCAGTTCCGAAAACCAACAAAATAGAACCGCGGGTCCTATTCCATTATTCCTAGCTGCGGTATCCAGGCGGCTCGGGCCTGCTTTGAACACTCTAATTTTTTCAAAGTAACGCTTCGGGCCCCGCGGGACACTCAGCTAAGAGCATCGAGGGGGCGCCGAGAGGCAAGGGGCGGGGACGGGCGGTGGCTCGCCTCGCGGCGGACCGCCCGCCCGCTCCCAAGATCCAACTACGAGCTTTTTAACTGCAGCAACTTTAATATACGCTATTGGAGCTGGAATTACCGCGGCTGCTGGCACCAGACTTGCCCTCCAATGGATCCTCGCGAAAGGATTTAAAGTGGACTCATTCCATTACAGGGCCTCGAAAGAGTCCTGTATTGTTATTTTTCGTCACTACCTCCCCGGGTCGGGAGTGGGTAATTTGCGCGCCTGCTGCCTTCCTTGGATGTGGTAGCCGTTTCTCAGGCTCCCTCTCCGGAATCGAACCTGATTCCCCGTCACCCGTGGTCACCATGGTAAGGCACAGCGACTACCATCGAAAGTGATAGGGCAGACGTTCGAATGGGTCGTCGCCGCCACGGGGGGCGTGCGATCGGCCCGAGGTTATCTAGAGTCACCAAAAGCCGCCGGCGCCCGCCCCCCCGGCCGGGGCCGGGAGGAGGCTGACCGGTTGGTTTTGATCTGATAAATGCACGCATCCCCCCCGCGAAGGGGGTCAGCGCCCGTCGGCATGTATTAGCTCTAGAATTACCACAGTTATCCAAGTAGGAGAGGAGCGAGCGACCAAAGGAACCATAACTGATTTAATGAGCCATTCGCAGTTTCACTGTACCGGCCGTGCGTACTTAGACATGCATGGCTTAATCTTTGAGACAAGCATATGCTACTGGCAGGAATCAACCAGGTAGGAGCGCGAGGGAGCCGGGGAGAGGCCGCGCACGCGCGCACGCACGCGCCGAGGGCGGCGGCGGCGGCGGCGGCGGCGACCTCTCGCCGGCACGGGCCGTGCGTGCCCAGGCGCGGGGCGCGCGCGGAGGCGGCGGCGGCGGCACCCCGAGGCGCGGGGGCGGGGCGAGGGACGGACGGACCCCGCCGCCCGCCCCCGACCGACGAGGACGCGCGCGCGGCGGCGTGGAGGGGCGGGGGCGCCCCTCGCGGCGGCCCCGATTGACGGGCGCGTGAGCGGGGCCGGGGCACCAGGCAGTCGCGTCGACACCGGCCGGCCGGACGGCCCGCGCACGCCCCCGCGGGCCGAGAGCCGGACCGAGGCCCGACCCCCCGCCCCCGGGGGGTGGCGCGGCGCGCCGGCGGCCGGTCACGACGGCTGGCCGGGACCCGACCCGCGCTGCGACAGACACGCGCGCGCCAGAACGGGGCGCCGCGGGAGACGGTCCCCCGCCCGCACGCAACGTCGCCGTCGCGCGGGTGGCGGCGGCGGACACGGAGGAGGCCGCAGCGGCCCCGGGAAGCGAGTCGCGCTCGGGGCGGGGCCCCGGTCGGGCAGCCAGAACAGGCGACGACGGGGAAGGGCTCGGGAGAAGGCCGGCGGCGGCGAGGGCCGAGGCGCCGGAGAGGCGGCGGCGGAAGGGCCGCGGCCCGCCGAGAGACGCGCTCGGGGCGAAGGAGGGAAGACAGAACCTCCCGAGGGCAAGTCGGCCGCCGGAGCACACACGGGGTCTCACCGCCAGGGGCCTCCAGCACCAGGGGCGGTCCCGCGGCGCCCAGAACGGCGACTGGCCCCGTCGCCCCGCGCGCAGCTCACGGGGGCTCGGCCCCGCCACGGCCAGGGCTCTCCCGCACACGGCGCCAGCGTCCCGCGCCGGGCGCCTGGCGCGCGGGCCCCACCCGACCGGAGCCGAGAGCACTTCGCCCGGGGCCACCACCGGCCTCGGTGGCCGGAGGGCGACACCCGCACGGCGAGGCCCACTTCGGTCCCGGCCGGTGGGCGGCGCGGCCAGGCGTCTGCCCGGGCGGGGGAGCACCGGGGGCAGCGGGGAGCGCGGCGCGCGCCTCGACGGAGGGAGCACGGGCTCGCGGGAAGGCTCCCGGGGACGGCCTCGGGCGCGGACGGGCCACCAGGAAAACACACGCGGGATCCCCACCGCCAACGACACGCGAGGGCGGTTCCCACGACGCCTGGGACGCCGGCCGGCCTCAGCCACCCCTCGGCCTCCCGCGGGCCCGGCCCCACCGCCGGGGCCTACGTGAGGCGCCCCCGCCGCCGGGGGCCGCCCCCGTCCACCCAGCCACCCGTCTGCCTGTCTGGTCTGCTCCGGGGCCCACGTCCCGAGGGAACGCGCCCGAGAGCGGCGGCGGCCCCCACCCATGCCCGCACGCCACCACCGGCTGCGGCTCGGGACGGGAGCGAGCGGAGAGCCAGCCGCTCGCGGCGGGGCGGAGCCCGGACGGGGCCGGGCCCTCTCCCCGCCCCAGCGCGCGACGGGAGAACCACGCGCACGCTCGCGCACACGCGCGGCCCGCGCCCGACGACGGCCCGGCCCGGGCGTGACCCTCCCCCGACTCGGAGGGGGGAGGCGCCGGCCGCGGTAGGCAAAGAGCAGCTCTGCCCACGCGCCACGGTGGTGGCGTCCGTGGCTACTACGCGCAAAGGAGGGGCGGCGGCTGGGGGGTCCGGTACCCCAAGGCACCCTCTCGGATCGCTAGAGAAGGCTTTCTCACCGAGGGCGTGTCCGCCCCCGCCCATCGTCCGCCATCGGGCCCACCAAGGCGCTTACAGACACCATGGCCACGCAATGCAGGAGGGGTCTGCGGTAGAGGTAAGGCCTAGAGCAAGTCGGAGCGTCCGTGGTCAGGGCCGCGAGCCCGCGCTGCCCCGGGCTCGCCATCTCTGGCCACACTGGGCTTAGCTAGGGATCTACAAGGCCCCTGTGCGGCTCCCAAGTCAGTGCCTCCCCTCAGGCCGATAGACCAAGGGAGGCAGAGACTGGGACGGAGGTGCCGATCAAACAGCACCTCCAACCAAAGAGCCAGCGCCACGCCGCTGGCTCGGCCCGCCACGGTCACTCCCACACCCGCGGGGAAACCCCAGCAAGGGGAACGCGCGGGCACGCGCCCGAGCCTGCCCGCCCCCACACGGCACGCCGTGGGGGCGACGAGGCACCCGTCCCCCCCGAGGGGGGACGAGGGGCACGCCTCCCTTACCGACTCGACCCCCCCCGCTCCTCAGACACACCAGCGCAGCGGTTACCTGAGGAGGCCGACGGGAACAGGAACGACACCGCCACTCGGCCTCGGGCGCCCTGAGGGACGACCTGGAACGCTCCAGGGGCACCGCCAACGGCCTGGGGAACGCGCTCACGCGCCCGGGAAGGCGCGCGGCGCGGCGGCAACACGGCCCCGCCCCACCGCGGGGAGGGCCGCCCGCGAGACACAGCCAAGAGGCACAGGCAGAGCATCCGCCGCGTCACGGAGACCCCCGACACCGCCCACGCCACGAGGCACGGGGCGGGGGAGCGAGGGTCGGGCCGGATTCCCGCACCCCTGCCGCCTCCCACACGCCACTCGCAGCGGGGGGAGAACGGGCGAGGGGACCCGCGGGCAGAGCGAGAAGAGCGGTCCCGTTCGCCTATGAACGTCCGTCCCTCGTCTGGCACGGCTTAGGCCCGGCCCGGGAGAGCACAGCATCACCACATCGGTCGGCAGCATAACGCGAGGGACCCCCCGAGCAAGGGAAGGCCGGGCGAGGACAGCGAGCGGAGGAGCCTGCTTCAGCCCTCACCGACCCCTCTCCTCCTCCAGCAAGCGCGGGCGACGACCCCAGACGAGAACGCCTGACACGCACTGGCACGGAGCCGGTGGGATTGGGGTAAGTCGCGACCGCACCCGGGTGCCGGCGGCAGGGAGTGCACGTGGTAGAGGACCCCGCGCCCCTAACCCGCCGCCCTCGGGTACCAGAGACCGGAGGTGGCACCACGGTCGTGGGGGCGCCTGGAACGCACAAGAGCCGGCGCGCAGGCCCCAGCGGGCGGCTCAAGCGGCGGGGGTGGAAACGGGCGTCCGGTTCTCGGCCAGAGCCCGGAGCCCCTCCCCGCCACACGCATCCAGGCACCCGGAAGCTCTCGGGCGACTGTCACCCGAGCAGAGCGTGGTCAGCACTTATCTGGCGGCACAAAACCACCCATTCGGGGGCAAGAATCGCCGCGCCCGGAGACGGGGCCCACCCACGGATCACCAGGGGGAACCCCTGGATCACGGCCACGGCCACCAGACCCCAAGCACGACCCCATCGCCACCAGGCCCGGAGCTCCCGGGGCCATCTGGTCGACCCCAGAAGCGTGGCGGCAGGGGGAGCCGGGGACAGCCTCCCCGGGCCGCCCGCGCGGGCCGGGGACCGGTCGGTCCCTCCCTCTGAGTCGCCGGGTCAGGACTTAGAAAAGAATTCCGCGGAGGCGCCTCCGGCGACCGGGCCCGGGGCGGGACCGTGGCTCCCGTCCCTCAGCCGGGGCTCCACCTACGCCTCGAGGCCGGCCCCCTCCCGCCTCCGGACAAAGACGCGACCCGCGAAACTCGGAGAGAGAAGTCCGGTCCGACGGCCCGGACCCACCCCGGGCACGCGTGCGGGCCGGGGACGCCCTCCCCGGCCCGCCCTCGAGGGCTCCCAGGGGGCCGGTCCGCGTCCACGCTCTTCTCCAGGGCGGGACTTGGAAAAAAAAAACTGCCACGGAGGAGGGAGGCATCCGAGGACCGGGCCCGGGTCCCCACCGCCAGAGCCGGTCGACTCGGAAGACCAGTGGGGGAAAAGGCCAGCCCGGCGGCCGAGCCCGTCGCGGCCCCTCACGGGCCTCCCCCGCAAGGCCCCCGGCCGGTCGCCCACCTCCGGAGCGGGGCGCGGAAAGGGGATCGGCGACGCGGAAGGCCCGACCACCGGGCCGCCCTCGGGACGACGGCCGGGCACGGGACGAGCTCCCTCGCCCGTTCCCCCGCGGCGGCCCCCCACCCCCTCCCGGGGACGGAGGGGCACCGGCGGCTGCTGGTCGACCCGTCCGGGAGGCCCCACACCCCGGCCGGCACCGGGCGGCGCGGCGACAGCCACCTCCCTCAGTAGCCTGCACCTCCAATCTCCGGCGAGCGGGCGTCGCGCTCACGCCCCGGCGCCACCGGGCCAGATCCCGCCAGCGACGCCGGCCTCCCGGGACTCTGCCTCGGTCACCGCGGCCGAGTCCCGTCCCTTGGCCCGCGTCGCCGGAGGAGCTCCGGAGGAAAGAGACGATATAAAAGCGGCCGCCAGGTGGCACCCGGCGACCGACGACCGCCTCAGCGGGACGGAGCCGGAGCGCGGGCCCCGCCGGGGAGCACAGCCGGGCCGCCGGGCCGCCCGATCCCGTCCCCGGAGCCCCCTCGGACCCAGCCTCCCGGCCCCAGTGCGGCCCCGGGCGTCCGCCCGCGGCTCCCGGCCGCCAAGGCGCAGCCCCAGCCGCAGGAGGGGGGACTCGGAAAAGGTTTCTCGGGCGATCACCGGGAAGGGGAAGGGGAGAGTTCCCCCAGAGAGGCCCAGGGGGCGGCCCGGGCCGGGCTGGGCCGGTGCGGCCGGGAGGCCGCCCGCTTCCCGGAGCGGCTGGAGCGCCCCCGGGGTTCCCGGGAGGACTTAGAAAATCAGGGCGGGCGGGGACGGTCAAACCGAAACCAGGCACGTCATCCGAGAAGGACCGTGATGACGGGAGGAGGAAAGCTTTCCAGTCCAGAGGGCCTGTCGAAGGCAGGCGGAGAAATCCACCCTCTGAAACTGAGGAACATGGGCAAAAGAAGCTAGCTCAGGTGGCAACATTTAAGAAAAAAAAAAAGCACGAGGGCGTGCAGACCTGGGAAAAAAGCAACAGTGAGAAATCTACCCTCTGAAACCGACGAAGATGGGCAACAGAGGCTAGCTCAGGTGGCAATTTTTAAGGAAAAATAAAAGGAAGTGCGTGGAGACCTGGGGAAAAAGCAACACGGAGAAATCTACCCTCTAGAACTGAGAAAGAAGCGCAACAGAGGCTAGCTCAGGTGGCAATCTTTAAGCAAAAAAAATAAGATAAAAAAATACAATGGCGAGGAGACCCGGTGAAAAAGCAACCCTGAAAAAGGTACCCTCTGAAACTGAGGAAGCAGGGCAACAGTGCCTAGCTCAGGTGACAATCTTTAAGCAAAAGAAACACACAAGGGCGTGGGGAGCTGGCGAAAAGGCAACACTGAGAAATCCACCCTCTGAAACGGACGAAGATGGGCAACAGAGGCTAGCTCAGGTGGCAATCTTTAAGCAAAAGAAACACACAAGGGCGTGGAGACCTGGGGAAAAAGCAACACGGAGAAATCCACCCTCTGAAACTGAGGAAGATGGGCAAGAGAGGCTACCTCAGGTGGCAATCCTTAAGCAAAAACAAAGCACAAAGGCGTGGAGCCCTGGGGACAAAGCAACCCTGAAATATCTACCCTCTGAAACTGAGGAACATGGGCAAGAGAGGCTAGCTCAGGTGGCAATCGTTAAGCAAAAACAAAACACAAAGGCGTGGAGACCTGGGGGAAAAAGCAACCCTGAAATATCTACCCTCTGAAACTGAGGAAGATGGGCAAGAGAGGCTGGCTTCAGGTGGCAATCTTTAGCAAAAGAAACACACAAGGGCGTGGAGGCCTGGGGAAAAAGCAACACGGAGAAATCCACCCTCTGAAACTGAGGGACATGGGCAAAAGAAGCTAGCTCAGGTTGCAACCTTTAAGCAGAAAAAAAACACAAGGGCGTGCAGACCTGGCAAAAAAGGCCACAGTGAGAAATCTACCCTCTGAAACCGACGAAGATGGACAACAGAGGCTAGCTCAGGTGGCAATTTTTAAGGAAAAATAAAAGGAAGTGCGTGGAGACCTGGGGAAAAAGCAACACGGAGAAATCTACCCTCTAGAACTGAGAAAGAAGCGCAACAGAGGCTAGCTCAGGTGGCAATCTTTAAGCAAAAAAAATAAGATAAAAAAATACAATGGCGAGGAGACCCGGTGAAAAAGCAACCCTGAAAAAGGTACCCTCTGAAACTGAGGAAGCAGGGCAACAGTGCCTAGCTCAGGTGACAATCTTTAAGCAAAAGAAACACACAAGGGCGTGGGGAGCTGGCGAAAAGGCAACACTGAGAAATCCACCCTCTGAAACGGACGAAGATGGGCAACAGAGGCTAGCTCAGGTGGCAATCTTTAAGCAAAAGAAACACACAAGGGCGTGGAGACCTGGGGAAAAAGCAACACGGAGAAATCCACCCTCTGAAACTGAGGAAGATGGGCAAGAGAGGCTACCTCAGGTGGCAATCCTTAAGCAAAAACAAAGCACAAAGGCGTGGAGCCCTGGGGACAAAGCAACCCTGAAATATCTACCCTCTGAAACTGAGGAACATGGGCAAGAGAGGCTAGCTCAGGTGGCAATCGTTAAGCAAAAGAAACACACAAGGGCGTGGAGACCTGGGGAAAAGGCAACACTGAGAAAATCCACCCTCTGAAACGGACGAATATGGGCACAGAGGCTAGCTCAGGTGGCAATCGTTAAGCAAAAACAAAACACAAAGGCGTGGAGACCTGGGGAAAAAGCAACCCTGAAATATCTACCCTCTGAAACTGAGGAAGATGGGCAAGAGAGGCTGGCTTCAGGTGGCAATCGTTAAGCAAAAGAAACACACAAGGGCGTGGAGACCTGGGGAAAAAGCAACACTGAGAAATCCACCCTCTGAAACTGAGGAAGATGGGCAACAGAGGCTAGCTCAGGTGGCAATCGTTAAGCAAAAGAAACACACAAGGGCGTGGAGACCTGGGGAAAAAAGCAACACGGAGAAATCCACCCTCTGAAACGGACGAAGATGGACAACAGAGGCTAGCTCAGGTGGCAATTTTTAAGGAAAAATAGAAGGAAGTGCGTGGAGACCTGGGGGAAAAAGCAACACGGAGAAATCTACCCTCTAGAACTGAGAAAGAAGCGCAACAGAGGCTAGCTCAGGTGGCAATCTTTAAGCAAAAAAAATAAGATAAAAAAATACAATGGCGAGGAGACCGGTGAAAAAGCAACCCTGAAAAAGGTACCCTCTGAAACTGAGGAAGCAGGGCAACAGTGCCTAGCTCAGGTGACAATCTTTAAGCAAAAGAAACACACAAGGGCGTGGGGAGCTGGCGAAAAAGGCAACACTGAGAAATCCACCCTCTGAAACGGACGAAGATGGGCAACAGAGGCTAGCTCAGGTCGCAATCGTTAAGCAAAAGAAACACACAAGGGCCTGGAGGCCTGGGGAAAAAAGCAACACGGAGAAATCCACCCTCTGAAACTGAGGGACATGGGCAAAAGAAGCTAGCTCAGGTTGCAACCTTTAAGCAGAAAAAAAACACAAGGGCGTGCAGACCTGGCAAAAAAGCAACAGTGAGAAATCTACCCTCTGAAACCGACGAAGATGGACAACAGAGGCTAGCTCAGGTGGCAATTTTTAAGGAAAAATAAAAGGAAGTGCGTGGAGACCTGGGGAAAAAGCAACACGGAGAAATCTACCCTCTAGAACTGAGAAAGAAGCGCAACAGAGGCTAGCTCAGGTGGCAATCTTTAAGCAAAAAAAATAAGATAAAAAAATACAATGGCGAGGAGACCCGGTGAAAAAGCAACCCTGAAAAAGGTACCCTCTGAAACTGAGGAAGCAGGGCAACAGTGCCTAGCTCAGGTGACAATCTTTAAGCAAAAGAAACACACAAGGGCGTGGGGAGCTGGCGAAAAGGCAACACTGAGAAATCCACCCTCTGAAACGGACGAAGATGGGCAACAGAGGCTAGCTCAGGTGGCAATCTTTAAGCAAAAGAAACACACAAGGGCGTGGAGACCTGGGGAAAAAGCAACACGGAGAAATCCACCCTCTGAAACTGAGGAAGATGGGCAAGAGAGGCTACCTCAGGTGGCAATCCTTAAGCAAAAACAAAGCACAAAGGCGTGGAGCCCTGGGGACAAAGCAACCCTGAAATATCTACCCTCTGAAACTGAGGAACATGGGCAAGAGAGGCTAGCTCAGGTGGCACTCGTTAAGCAAAAACAAAACACAAAGGCGTGGAGACCTGGGGAAAAAGCAACCCTGAAATATCTACCCTCTGAAACTGAGGAAGATGGGCAAGAGAGGCTGGCTTCAGGTGGCAATCGTTAAGCAAAAGAAACACACAAGGGCGTGGAGACCTGGGGAAAAAGCAACACTGAGAAATCCACCCTCTGAAACTGAGGAAGATGGGCAACAGAGGCTACCTCAGGTGGCAATCGTTAAGCAAAAGAAACACACAAGGGCGTGGAGACCTGGGGAAAAAGCAACACGGAGAAATCCACCCTCTGAAACTGAGGGACATGGGCAAAAGAAGCTAGCTCAGGTTGCAACCTTTAAGCAGAAAAAAAACACAAGGGCGTGCAGACCTGGCAAAAAAGCCACAGTGAGAAATCTACCCTCTGAAACCGACGAAGATGGACAACAGAGGCTAGCTCAGGTGGCAATTTTTAAGGAAAAATAAAAGGAAGTGCGTGGAGACCTGGGGAAAAAGCAACACGGAGAAATCTACCCTCTAGAACTGAGAAAGAAGCGCAACAGAGGCTAGCTCAGGTGGCAATCTTTAAGCAAAAAAAATAAGATAAAAAAATACAATGGCGAGGAGACCCGGTGAAAAAGCAACCCTGAAAAAGGTACCCTCTGAAACTGAGGAAGCAGGGCAACAGTGCCTAGCTCAGGTGACAATCTTTAAGCAAAAGAAACACACAAGGGCGTGGGGAGCTGGCGAAAAGGCAACACTGAGAAATCCACCCTCTGAAACGGACGAAGATGGGCAACAGAGGCTAGCTCAGGTGGCAATCTTTAAGCAAAAGAAACACACAAGGGCGTGGAGACCTGGGGAAAAAGCAACACGGAGAAATCCACCCTCTGAAACTGAGGAAGATGGGCAAGAGAGGCTACCTCAGGTGGCAATCCTTAAGCAAAAACAAAGCACAAAGGCGTGGAGCCCTGGGGACAAAGCAACCCTGAAATATCTACCCTCTGAAACTGAGGAACATGGGCAAGAGAGGCTAGCTCAGGTGGCAATCGTTAAGCAAAAACAAAACACAAAGGCGTGGAGACCTGGGGAAAAAGCAACCCTGAAATATCTACCCTCTGAAACTGAGGAAGATGGGCAAGAGAGGCTGGCTTCAGGTGGCAATCTTTAAGCAAAAGAAACACACAAGGGCGTGGAGGCCTGGGGAAAAAGCAACACGGAGAAATCCACCCTCTGAAACTGAGGGACATGGGCAAAAGAAGCTAGCTCAGGTTGCAACCTTTAAGCAGAAAAAAAACACAAGGGCGTGCAGACCTGGCAAAAAAGCAACAGTGAGAAATCTACCCTCTGAAACCGACGAAGATGGACAACAGAGGCTAGCTCAGGTGGCAATTTTTAAGGAAAAATAAAAGGAAGTGCGTGGAGACCTGGGGAAAAAGCAACACGGAGAAATCTACCCTCTAGAACTGAGAAAGAAGCGCAACAGAGGCTAGCTCAGGTGGCAATCTTTAAGCAAAAAAAATAAGATAAAAAAATACAATGGCGAGGAGACCCGGTGAAAAAGCAACCCTGAAAAAGGTACCCTCTGAAACTGAGGAAGCAGGGCAACAGTGCCTAGCTCAGGTGACAATCTTTAAGCAAAAGAAACACACAAGGGCGTGGGGAGCTGGGGAAAAGGCAACACTGAGAAATCCACCCTCTGAAACGGACGAAGATGGGCAACAGAGGCTAGCTCAGGTGGCAATCGTTAAGCAAAAGAAACACACAAGGGCGTGGAGGCCTGGGGAAGAAAAGCAACACGGAGAAATCCACCCTCTGAAACTGAGGGACATGGGCAAAAGAAGCTAGCTCAGGTTGCAACCTTTAAGCAGAAAAAAAACACAAGGGCGTGCAGACCTGGCAAAAAAAGCAACAGTGAGAAATCTACCCTCTGAAACCGACGAAGATGGACAACAGAGGCTAGCTCAGGTGGCAATTTTTAAGGAAAAATAAAAGGAAGTGCGTGGAGACCTGGGGAAAAAGCAACACGGAGAAATCCACCCTCTGAAACTGAGGAAGATGGGCAAGAGAGGCTACCTCAGGTGGCAATCCTTAAGCAAAAACAAAGCACAAAGGCGTGGAGCCCTGGGGACAAAGCAACCCTGAAATATCTACCCTCTGAAACTGAGGAACATGGGCAAGAGAGGCTAGCTCAGGTGGCAATCGTTAAGCAAAAACAAAACACAAAGGCGTGGAGACCTGGGGAAAAAGCAACCCTGAAATATCTACCCTCTGAAACTGAGGAAGATGGGCAAGAGAGGCTGGCTTCAGGTGGCAATCTTTAAGCAAAAGAAACACACAAGGGCGTGGGGAGCTGGGGAAAAGGCAACACTGAGAAATCCACCCTCTGAAACGGACGAAGATGGGCAACAGAGGCTAGCTCAGGTGGCAATCGTTAAGCAAAAAGAAACACACAAGGGCGTGGAGGCCTGGGGAAAAAGCAACACGGAGAAATCCACCCTCTGAAACTGAGGGACATGGGCAAAAGAAGCTAGCTCAGGTTGCAACCTTTAAGCAGAAAAAAAACACAAGGGCGTGCAGACCTGGCAAAAAAGCAACAGTGAGAAATCTACCCTCTGAAACCGACGAAGATGGACAACAGAGGCTAGCTCAGGTGGCAATTTTTAAGGAAAAATAAAAGGAAGTGCGTGGAGACCTGGGGAAAAAGCAACACGGAGAAATCCACCCTCTGAAACTGAGGAAGATGGGCAAGAGAGGCTACCTCAGGTGGCAATCCTTAAGCAAAAACAAAGCACAAAGGCGTGGAGCCCTGGGGACAAAGCAACCCTGAAATATCTACCCTCTGAAACTGAGGAACATGGGCAAGAGAGGCTAGCTCAGGTGGCAATCGTTAAGCAAAAACAAAACACAAAGGCGTGGAGACCTGGGGAAAAAGCAACCCTGAAATATCTACCCTCTGAAACTGAGGAAGATGGGCAAGAGAGGCTGGCTTCAGGTGGCAATCTTTAAGCAAAAGAAACACACAAGGGCGTGGAGACCTGGGGAAAAAGCAACACGGAGAAATCCACCCTCTGAAACTGAGGAAGATGGGCAAGAGAGGCTAGCTCAGGTGGCAATCGTTAAGCAAAAACAAAACCCAAAGGCGTGGAGACCTGGGGAAAAAGCAACCCTGAAATATCTACCCTCTGAAACTGAGGAAGATGGGCAAGAGAGGCTGGCTTCAGGTGGCAATCTTTAAGCAAAAGAAACACACAAGGGCGTGGGGAGCTGGGGAAAAGGCAACACTGAGAAATCCACCCTCTGAAACGGACGAAGATGGGCAACAGAGGCTAGCTCAGGTGGCAATCGTTAAGCAAAAGAAACACACAAGGGCGTGGAGGCCTGGGGAAAAAGCAACACGGAGAAATCCACCCTCTGAAACTGAGGGACATGGGCAAAAGAAGCTAGCTCAGGTTGCAACCTTTAAGCAGAAAAAAAACACAAGGGCGTGCAGACCTGGCAAAAAAGCCACAGTGAGAAATCTACCCTCTGAAACCGACGAAGATGGACAACAGAGGCTAGCTCAGGTGGCAATTTTTAAGGAAAAATAAAAGGAAGTGCGTGGAGACCTGGGGAAAAAAGCAACACGGAGAAATCTACCCTCTAGAACTGAGAAAGAAGCGCAACAGAGGCTAGCTCAGGTGGCAATCTTTAAGCAAAAAAAATAAGATAAAAAAATACAATGGCGAGGAGACCCGGTGAAAAAGCAACCCTGAAAAAGGTACCCTCTGAAACTGAGGAAGCAGGGCAACAGTGCCTAGCTCAGGTGACAATCTTTAAGCAAAAGAAACACACAAGGGCGTGGGGAGCTGGCGAAAAGGCAACACTGAGAAATCCACCCTCTGAAACGGACGAAGATGGGCAACAGAGGCTAGCTCAGGTGGCAATCTTTAAGCAAAAGAAACACACAAGGGCGTGGAGACCTGGGGAAAAAGCAACACGGAGAAATCCACCCTCTGAAACTGAGGAAGATGGGCAAGAGAGGCTACCTCAGGTGGCAATCCTTAAGCAAAAACAAAGCACAAAGGCGTGGAGCCCTGGGGACAAGCAACCCTGAAATATCTACCCTCTGAAACTGAGGAAGATGGGCAAGAGAGGCTGGCTTCAGGTGGCAATCTTTAAGCAAAAGAAACACACAAGGGCGTGGGGAGCTGGGGAAAAGGCAACACTGAGAAATCCACCCTCTGAAACGGACGAAGATGGGCAACAGAGGCTAGCTCAGGTGGCAATCGTTAAGCAAAAGAAACACACAAGGGCGTGGAGGCCTGGGGAAAAAGCAACACGGAGAAATCCACCCTCTGAAACTGAGGGACATGGGCAAAAGAAGCTAGCTCAGGTTGCAACCTTTAAGCAGAAAAAAAAACACAAGGGCGTGCAGACCTGGCAAAAAAGCCACAGTGAGAAATCTACCCTCTGAAACCGACGAAGATGGACAACAGAGGCTAGCTCAGGTGGCAATTTTTAAGGAAAAATAAAAGGAAGTGCGTGGAGACCTGGGGAAAAAGCAACACGGAGAAATCTACCCTCTAGAACTGAGAAAGAAGCGCAACAGAGGCTAGCTCAGGTGGCAATCTTTAAGCAAAAAAAATAAGATAAAAAAATACAATGGCGAGGAGACCCGGTCAAAAAGCAACCCTGAAAAAGGTACCCTCTGAAACTGAGGAAGCAGGGCAACAGTGCCTAGCTCAGGTGACAATCTTTAAGCAAAAGAAACACACAAGGGCGTGGGGAGCTGGCGAAAAGGCAACACTGAGAAATCCACCCTCTGAAACGGACGAAGATGGGCAACAGAGGCTAGCTCAGGTGGCAATCTTTAAGCAAAAGAAACACACAAGGGCGTGGAGACCTGGGGAAAAAGCAACACGGAGAAATCCACCCTCTGAAACTGAGGAAGATGGGCAAGAGAGGCTACCTCAGGTGGCAATCCTTAAGCAAAAACAAAGCACAAAGGCGTGGAGCCCTGGGGACAAAGCAACCCTGAAATATCTACCCTCTGAAACTGAGGAACATGGGCAAGAGAGGCTAGCTCAGGTGGCAATCGTTAAGCAAAAACAAAACACAAAGGCGTGGAGACCTGGGGAAAAAGCAACCCTGAAATATCTACCCTCTGAAACTGAGGAAGATGGGCAAGAGAGGCTGGCTTCAGGTGGCAAACATTAAGCAAAAGAAACACACAAGGGCGT
>NW_027225290.1:0-13454 GCF_041296235.1 Equus asinus
AATCTTTGAGACAAGCATATGCTACTGGCAGGATCAACCAGGTAGGAGCGCGAGGGAGCCGGGGAGAGGCCGCGCACGCGCGCACGCACGCGCCGAGGCGGAGGCGGCGGCCGGCGGCGGGCGGCGACCTCTCGCGGCACGGGCCGTGCGTGCCCAGGCGCGGGGCGCGCGCGGAGGCGGCGGCGGCGGCGCGGCACCCCGAGGCGCGGGGGGCGGGGCGAGGACGGACGGACCCCCGCCGCCCGCCCCCGACCGACGCGAGGACGCGCGCGCGGCGGCGTGGAGGGGCGGGGGGCGCCCCTCGCGGCGGCCCCGATTGACGGCGCGTGAGCGGGGCCGGGGGCACCAGGCAGTCGCGTCGACACCGGCCGGCCGGACGGCCCGCGCACGCCCCCGCGGGCCGAGAGCCGGACCGAGGCCCGACCCCCCGCCCCCGGGGGTGGCGCGGCGCGCCGGCGGCCGGTCACGACGGCTGGCCGGGACCCGACCCGCGCTGCGACAGACACGCGCGCGCCAGAACGGGGGCGCCGCGGGAGACGGTCCCCCGCCCGCACGCAACGTCGCCGTCGCGCGGGTGGCGGCGGCGGACACGGAGGAGGCCGCAGCGGCCCCGGGAAGCGAGTCGCGCTCGGGGCGGGGGCCCCGGTCGGGCAGCCAGAACAGGCGACGACGGGGAAGGGCTCGGGAGAAGGCCGGCGGCGGCGAGGGCCGAGGCGCCGGAGAGGCGGCGGCGGAAGGGCCGCGGCCCGCCGAGAGACGCGCTCGGGGCGAAGGAGGGAAGACAGAACCTCCCGAGGCAAGTCGGCCGCCGGAGCACACACGGGGTCTCACCGCCAGGGGCCTCCAGCACCAGGGGCGGTCCCGCGGCGCCCAGAACGGCGACTGGCCCCGTCGCCCCGCGCGCAGCTCACGGGGGCTCGGCCCCGCCACGGCCAGGGCTCTCCCGCACACGGCGCCAGCGTCCCGCGCCGGGCGCCTGGCGCGCGGGGCCCCACCCGACCGGAGCCGAGAGCACTTCGCCCGGGGCCACCACCGGCCTCGGTGGCCGGAGGCGACACCCGCACGGCGAGGCCCACTTCGGTCCCGGCCGGTGGGCGGCGCGGCCAGGCGTCTGCCCGGGCGGGGGAGCACCGGGGGGCAGCGGGGAGCGCGGCGCGCGCCTCGACGGAGGGAGCACGGGCTCGCGGGAAGGCTCCCGGGGACGGCCTCGGGCGCGGACGGGCCACCAGGAAAACACACGCGGGATCCCACCGCCAACGACACGCGAGGGCGGTCCCACGACGCCTGGGACGCCGGCCGGCCTTCAGCCACCCCTCGGCCTCCCGCGGGCCCGGGCCCCACCGCCGGGGCCTACGTGAGGCGCCCCCGCCGCCGGGGGGCCGCCCCGTCCACCCAGCCACCCGTCTGCCTGTCTGGTCTGCTTCCGGGGCCCACGTCCCGAGGGAACGCGCCCCGAGAGCGGCGGCGGCCCCCACCCCATGCCCGCACGCCACCACCGGCTGCGGCTCGGGACGGGAGCGAGCGGAGAGCCAGCCGCTCGCGGCGGGGCGGAGCCCGGACGGGGCCGGGCCCTCTCCCCGCCCCAGCGCGCGGACGGGAGAGAACCACGCGCACGCTCGCGCACACGCGCGGCCCCCGCGCCCGACGACGGCCCGGCCGGGCGTGACCCTCCCCCGACTCGGAGGGGGGGAGGCGCCGGCCGCGGTAGGCAAAGAGCAGCTCTGCCCACGCGCCACGGTGGTGGCGTCCGTGGCTACTACGCGCAAAGGAGGGGCGGCGGCTGGGGGGTCCGGTACCCCAAGGCACCCTCTCGGATCGCTAGAGAAGGCTTTCTCACCGAGGGGCGTGTCGCCCCCCGCCCATCGTCCGCCATCGGGCCCACCAAGGCGCTTACAGACACCATGGCCACGCAATGCAGGAGGGGTCTGCGGTAGAGGGTAAGGCCTAGAGCAAGTCGGAGCGTCCGTGGTCAGGGCCGCGAGCCCGCGCTGCCCCGGGCTCGCCATCTCTGGCCACACTGGGCTTAGCTAGGGATCTACAAGGCCCCTGTGCGGCTCCCAAGTCAGTGCCTCCCCTCAGGCCGAGAGACCAAGGGAGGCAGAGACTGGGACGGAGGTGCCGATCAAACAGCACCTCCCAACCAAAGAGCCAGCGCCACGCCGCTGGCTCGGCCCGCCACGGTCACTCCCACACCCGCGGGGAAACCCCAGCAAGGGGGAACGCGCGGGCACGCGCCCGAGCCTGCCCGCCCCCACACGGCACGCCGTGGGGGGCGACGAGGCACCCGTCCCCCCCCGAGGGGGGACGAGGGGCACGCCTCCCTTACCGACTCGACCCCCCCCGCTCCTCAGACACACCAGCGCAGCGGTTACCTGAGGAGGCCGACGGGAACAGGGAACGACACCGCCACTCGGCCTCGGGCGCCTGAGGGACGACCCTGGAACGCTCCAGGGGGCACCGCCAACGGCCTGGGGAACGCGCTCACGCGCCCGGGAAGGCGCGCGGCGCGGCGGCAACACGGCCCGCCCCACCGCGGGGAGGGCCGCCCGCGAGACACAGCCAAGAGGCACAGGCAGAGCATCCGCCGCGTCACGGAGACCCCGACACCGCCCACGCCACGAGGCACGGGGCGGGGGAGCGAGGTCGGGCCGGATTCCGCACCCCTGCCGCCTCCCACACGCCACTCGCAGCGGGGGGAGAACGGGCGAGGGGACCCGCGGGCAGAGCGAGAAGAGCGGTCCCGTTCGCCATGAACGTCCGTCCCTCGTCTGGCACGGCTTAGGCCCGGCCCGGGAGAGCACAGCATCACCACATCGGTCGGCAGCATAACGCGAGGGACCCCCCGAGCAAGGGAAGGCCGGCGAGGACAGCGAGCGGAGGAGCCTGCTTCAGCCTCACCGACCCCCTCTCCTCCTCCAGCAAGCGCGGGCGACGACCCCAGGACGAGAACGCCTGACACGCACTGGCACGGAGCCGGTGGGATGGGGGTAAGTCGCGACCGCACCCGGGTGCCGGCGGCAGGGAGTGCACGTGGTAGAGGACCCCGCGCCCCCTAACCCCCGCCGCCCTCGGGTACCAGAGACCGGAGGTGGCACCACGGTCGTGGGGGCGCCTGGAACGCACAAGAGCCGGCGCGCAGGCCCCAGCGGGCGGCTCAAAGCGGCGGGGGTGGAAACGGGGCGTCCGGTTCTCGGCCAGAGCCCGGAGCCCTCCCCGCACACGCATCCAGGCACCCGGAAGCTCTCGGGCGACTGTCACCCGAGCAGAGCGTGTCAGCACTTATCTGGCGGCACAAAACCACCCATTCGGGGGCAAGAATCGCCGCGCCCGGAGACGGGGCCCACCCACGGATCACCAGGGGAACCCCTGGATCACGGCCAACGGCCACCAGACCCCAAGCACGACCCCATCGCCACCAGGCCCGGAGCTCCCGGGGCCATCTGGTCGACCCCAGAAGCGTGGCGGCAGGGGGAGCCGGGGGACAGCCTCCCCGGGCCGCCCGCGCGGGCCGGGACCGGTCGGTCCCTCCCTCTGAGTCGCCGGGTCAGGACTTAGAAAAGAATTCCGCGGAGGCGCCTCCGGCGACCGGGCCCGGGGCGGGACCGTGGCTCCCGTCCCTCAGCCGGGGCTCCACCTACGCCTCGAGCCGGCCCCCTCCCGCCTCCGGACAAAGACGCGACCCGCGAAACTCGGAGAGAGAAGTCCGGGTCCGACGGCCCGGACCCACCCCGGGCACGCGTGCGGGCCGGGGACGCCCTCCCCGGCCCGCCCTCGAGGGCTCCCGGGGCCGGTCCACGCTCTTCTCCAGGGCGGGACTTGGAAAAAAAAACTGCCACGGAGGAGGAAGGCATCCGAGGACCGGGCCCGGTCCCCACCGCCAGAGCCGGTCGACTCGGAAGACCAGTGGGGAAAAGGCCAGCCCGGCGGCCGAGCCCGTCGCGCCCTCCACGGGCCTCCCCCGCAAGGCCCCGGCCGGTCGCCCACCTCCGGAGCGGGGGCGCGGAAAGGGGATCGGCGACGCGGAAGGCCCGACCACCGGGCCGCCCTCGGGACGACGGCCGGGCACGGGACGAGCTCCCTCGCCCGTTCCCCCGCGGCGGCCCCCCCACCCCCCTCCCGGGGACGGAGGGGGCACCGGCGGCTGCTGGTCGACCCGTCCGGGAGGCCCCACACCCCGGCCGGCACCGGGGCGGCGCGGCGACAGCCACCTCCCTCAGTAGCCTGCACCTCCAATCTCCGGCGAGCGGGCGTCGCGCTCACGCCCCGGCGCCACCGGGCCAGATCCCGCCAGCGACGCCGGCCCTCCCGGGACTCTGCCTCGGTCACCGCGGCCGAGTCCCGTCCCTTGGCCCGCGTCGCCGGAGCTCCGGAGGAAAGAGACGATATAAAAGCGGCCGCCAGGTGGCACCCGGCGACCGACGACCGCCTCAGCGGGACGGAGCCGGAGCGCGGGGCCCGCCGGGGAGCACAGCCGGGCCGCCGGGCCGCCCGATCCCGTCCCGGAGCCCCCTCGGACCCAGCCTCCCGGCCCAGTGCGGCCCCGGGGCGTCCGCCCGCGGGCTCCCGGCCGCCAAGGCGCAGCCCCAGCCGCAGGAGGGGGACTCGGAAAAGGTTTCTCGGGCGATCACCGGGAAGGGGAAGGGGAGAGTTCCCCCCAGAGAGGCCAGGGGGCGGCCCGGGCCGGGCTGGGCCGGTGCGGCCGGGAGGCCGCCGCTTCCCGGAGCGGCTGGAGCGCCCCCGGGGTTCCCGGGAGGACTTAGAAAATCAGGGCGGGCGGGGACGGTCAAACCGAAACCAGGCACGTCATCCGAGAAGGACCGTGATGACGGGAGGAGGAAAGCTTTCCAGTCCAGAGGGCCTGTCGAAGGCAGGCGGAGAGTCTACCCGCTGAAACTGACGAAGATGGGCAAAAAGAAGCTAGCTCAGGCGCCGACATTTAAGGAAATAAAAAAAAAAAAAGCAAGAGGGCGTGGAGAAATGGGGAAAAATCAACACTGAGAAATCTACCCTCTGAAACCGACGAAGATGGGCAACAGGGGCTAGCTCAGGGTGGCAATTTTTAAGGAAAAAAAATAAAAGGAAGTGCGTGGAGACCTGGGGAAAAAGCAACACGGAGAAATCTACCCTCTAGAACTGAGAAAGAAGCGCAACAGAGGCTAGCTCAGGTGGCAATCTTTAAGCAAAAAAAAATAAGATAAAAAAATACAATGGCGAGGAGACCCGGTGAAAAAGCAACCCTGAAAAAGGTACCCTCTGAAACTGAGGAAGCAGGGCAACAGTGCCTAGCTCAGGTGACAATCTTTAAGCAAAAGAAACACACAAGGGCGTGAGGGAGCTGGCGAAAAGGCAACACTGAGAAATCCACCCTCTGAAACGGACGAAGATGGGCAACAGAGGCTAGCTCAGGTGGCAATCTTTAAGCAAAAGAAACACACAAGGGCGTGGAGACCTGGGGAAAAAGCAACACGGAGAAATCCACCCTCTGAAACTGAGGAAGATGGGCAAGAGAGGCTACCTCAGGTGGCAATCCTTAAGCAAAAACAAAGCACAAAGGCGTGGAGCCCTGGGGACAAAGCAACCCTGAAATATCTACCCTCTGAAACTGAGGAACATGGGCAAGAGAGGCTAGCTCAGGTGGCAATCGTTAAGCAAAAACAAAACACAAAGGCGTGGAGACCTGGGGAAAAAGCAACCCTGAAATATCTACCCTCTGAAACTGAGGAAGATGGGCAAGAGAGGCTGGCTTCAGGTGGCAATCTTTAAGCAAAAGAAACACACAAGGGCGTGGAGGCCTGGGGAAAAAGCAACACGGAGAAATCCACCCTCTGAAACTGAGGGACATGGGCAAAAGAAGCTAGCTCAGGTTGCAACCTTTAAGCAGAAAAAAAACACAAGGGCGTGCAGACCTGGCAAAAAAGCCACAGTGAGAAATCTACCCTCTGAAACCGACGAAGATGGACAACAGAGGCTAGCTCAGGTGGCAATTTTTAAGGAAAAAATAAAAGGAAGTGCGTGGAGACCTGGGGGAAAAAGCAACACGGAGAAATCTACCCTCTAGAACTGAGAAAGAAGCGCAACAGAGGCTAGCTCAGGTGGCAATCTTTAAGCAAAAAAAAATAAAATAAAAAAATACAATGGCGAGGAGACCCGGTGAAAAAGCAACCCTGAAAAAGGTACCCTCTGAAACTGAGGAAGCAGGGCAACAGTGCCTAGCTCAGGTGACAATCTTTAAGCAAAAGAAACACACAA
The DNA here is from genome assembly GCF_041296235.1 of Equus asinus. Lineage (NCBI taxonomy): Eukaryota > Metazoa > Chordata > Mammalia > Perissodactyla > Equidae > Equus > Equus asinus. The sequence continues at coordinate 6,250 of NW_027225290.1, forward strand.
GGGCGTGGGGGAGCTGGCGAAAAGGCAACACTGAGAAATCCACCCTCTGAAACGGACGAAGATGGGCAACAGAGGCTAGCTCAGGTGGCAATCGTTAAGCAAAAGAAACACACAAGGGCGTGGAGACCTGGGGAAAAAGCAACACGGAGAAATCCACCCTCTGAAACTGAGGAAGATGGGCAAGAGAGGCTACCTCAGGTGGCAATCCTTAAGCAAAAACAAAGCACAAAGGCGTGGAGCCCTGGGGACAAAGCAACCCTGAAATATCTACCCTCTGAAACTGAGGAACATGGGCAAGAGAGGCTAGCTCAGGTGGCAATCTTTAAGCAAAAGAAACACACAAGGGCGTGGAGACCTGGGGAAAAGGCAACACTGAGAAATCCACCCTCTGAAACGGACGAATATGGGCAACAGAGGCTAGCTCAGGTGGCAATCGTTAAGCAAAAACAAAACCCAAAGGCGTGGAGACCTGGGGAAAAAGCAACCCTGAAATATCTACCCTCTGAAACTGAGGAAGATGGGCAAGAGAGGCTGGCTTCAGGTGGCAATCGTTAAGCAAAAGAAACACACAAGGGCGTGGAGACCTGGGGAAAAAGCAACATTCAGAAATCCACCCTCTGAAACTGAGGAAGATGGGCAACAGAGGCTACCTCAGGTGGCAATCGTTAAGCCAAAGAAACACACAAGGGTGTGGAGACCTGGGGAAAAAGCAACACGGAGAAATCCACCCACTGAAACGGACGAAGATGGACAACAGAGGCTAGCTCAGGTGGCAATTTTTAAGGAAAAATAGAAGGAAGTGCGTGGAGACCTGGGGAAAAAGCAACACGGAGAAATCTACCCTCTAGAACTGAGAAAGAAGCGCAACAGAGGCTAGCTCAGGTGGCAATCTTTAAGCAAAAAAAATAAGATAAAAAAATACAATGGCGAGGAGACCCGGTCAAAAAGCAACCCTGAAAAAGGTACCCTCTGAAACTGAGGAAGCAGGGCAACAGTGCCTAGCTCAGGTGACAATCTTTAAGCAAAAGAAACACACAAGGGCGTGGGGAGCTGGCGAAAAGGCAACACTGAGAAATCCACCCTCTGAAACGGACGAAGATGGGCAACAGAGGCTACCTCAGGTGGCAATCGTTAAGCCAAAGAAACACACAAGGGTCTGGAGGCCTGGGGAAAAAGCAACACGGAGAAAATCCACCCTCTGAAAACTGAGGGACATGGGCAAAAGAAGCTAGCTCAGGTTGCAACCTTTAAGCAGAAAAAAAAACACATGGGCGTGCAGACCTGGCAAAAAAAGCAACAGTGAGAAATCTACCCTCTGAAACCGACGAAGATGGGCAACAGAGGCTAGCTCAGGTGGCAATTTTTAAGGAAAAATAAAAGGAAGTGCGTGGAGACCTGGGGAAAAAGCAACACGGAGAAATCTACCCTCTAGAACTGAGAAAGAAGCGCAACAGAGGCTAGCTCAGGTGGCAATCTTTAAGCAAAAAAAAATAAGATAAAAAAATACAATGGCGAGGAGACCCGGTGAAAAAGCAACCCTGAAAAAGGTACCCTCTGAAACTGAGGAAGCAGGGCAACAGTGCCTAGCTCAGGTGACAATCTTTAAGCAAAAGAAACACACAAGGGCGTGGGGAGCTGGCGAAAAGGCAACACTGAGAAATCCACCCTCTGAAACGGACGAAGATGGGCAACAGAGGCTAGCTCAGGTGGCAATCTTTAAGCAAAAGAAACACACAAGGGCGTGGAGACCTGGGGAAAAAAGCAACACGGAGAAATCCACCCTCTGAAACTGAGGAAGATGGGCAAGAGAGGCTACCTCAGGTGGCAATCCTTAAGCAAAAACAAAGCACAAAGGCGTGGAGACCTGGGGACAAAGCAACCCTGAAATATCTACCCTCTGAAACTGAGGAACATGGGCAAGAGAGGCTAGCTCAGGTGGCACTCGTTAAGCAAAAACAAAACACAAAGGCGTGGAGACCTGGGGACAAAGCAACCCTGAAATATCTACCCTCTGAAACTGAGGAAGATGGGCAAGAGAGGCTGGCTTCAGGTGGCAATCGTTAAGCAAAAGAAACACACAAGGGCGTGGAGACCTGGGGAAAAAAGCAACATTCAGAAATCCACCCTCTGAAACTGAGGAAGATGGGCAACAGAGGCTACCTCAGGTGGCAATCGTTAAGCCAAAGAAACACACAAGGGTCTGGAGACCTGGGGAGAAAAAGCAACACGGAGAAATCCACCCTCTGAAACTGAGGGACATGGGCAAAAGAAGCTAGCTCAGGTTGCAACCTTTAAGCAGAAAAAAAACACAAGGGCGTGCAGACCTGGCAAAAAAGCCACAGTGAGAAATCTACCCTCTGAAACCGACGAAGATGGACAACAGAGGCTAGCTCAGGTGGCAATTTTTAAGGAAAAATAAAAGGAAGTGCGTGGAGACCTGGGGAAAAAAGCAACACGGAGAAATCTACCCTCTAGAACTGAGAAAGAAGCGCAACAGAGGCTAGCTCAGGTGGCAATCTTTAAGCAAAAAAAAATAAGATAAAAAAATACAATGGCGAGGAGACCCGGTCAAAAAGCAACCCTGAAAAAGGTACCCTCTGAAACTGAGGAAGCAGGGCAACAGTGCCTAGCTCAGGTGACAATCTTTAAGCAAAAGAAACACACAAGGGCGTGGGGAGCTGGCGAAAAGGCAACACTGAGAAATCCACCCTCTGAAACGGACGAAGATGGGCAACAGAGGCTAGCTCAGGTGGCAATCGTTAAGCAAAAGAAACACACAAGGGCGTGGAGACCTGGGGAAAAAGCAACACGGAGAAATCCACCCTCTGAAACTGAGGAAGATGGGCAAGAGAGGCTACCTCAGGTGGCAATCCTTAAGCAAAAACAAAGCACAAAGGCGTGGAGCCCTGGGGACAAAGCAACCCTGAAATATCTACCCTCTGAAACTGAGGAACATGGGCAAGAGAGGCTAGCTCAGGTGGCAATCTTTAAGCAAAAGAAACACACAAGGGCGTGGAGACCTGGGGAAAAGGCAACACTGAGAAATCCACCCTCTGAAACGGACGAATATGGGCAACAGAGGCTAGCTCAGGTGGCAATCGTTAAGCAAAAACAAAACCCAAAGGCGTGGAGACCTGGGGAAAAAAGCAACCCTGAAATATCTACCCTCTGAAACTGAGGAAGATGGGCAAGAGAGGCTGGCTTCAGGTGGCAATCGTTTAAGCAAAAGAAACACACAAGGGCGTGGAGACCTGGGGAAAAAGCAACATTCAGAAATCCACCCTCTGAAACTGAGGAAGATGGGCAACAGAGGCTAGCTCAGGTGGCAATCGTTAAGCCAAAGAAACACACAAGGGTGTGGAGACCTGGGGAAAAAGCAACACGGAGAAATCCACCCTCTGAAACTGACGAACATGGGCAAAAGAAGCTAGCTCAGGTTGCAACCTTTAAGCAGAAAAAAAAACACATGGGCGTGCAGAACCTGGCAAAAAAGCAACAGTGAGAAATCTACCCTCTGAAACCGACGAAGATGGGCAACAGAGGCTAGCTCAGGTGGCAATCTTTAAGGAAAAATAAAAGGAAGTGCGTGGAGACCTGGGGAAAAAGCAACACGGAGAAATCTACCCTCTAGAACTGAGAAAGAAGCGCAACAGAGGCTAGCTCAGGTGGCAATCTTTAAGCAAAAAAAAATAAGATAAAAAAATACAATGGCGAGGAGACCCGGTGAAAAAGCAACCCTGAAAAAGGTACCCTCTGAAACTGAGGAAGCAGGGCAACAGTGCCTAGCTCAGGTGACAATCTTTAAGCAAAAGAAACACACAAGGGCGTGGGGAGCTGGCGAAAAGGCAACACTGAGAAATCCACCCTCTGAAACGGACGAAGATGGGCAACAGTGGCTACCTCAGGTGGCAATCGTTAAGCCAAAGAAACACACAAGGGTGTGGAGACCTGGGGAAAAAGCAACACGGAGAAATCCACCCTCTGAAACTGAGGAACATGGGCAAAAGAAGCTAGCTCAGGTTGCAGCCTTCAAGCAGAAAAAAAAAAGACGCCAGGGCGTGGAGAGCTGGCGAAAAAGCAACACTGAGAAATCTACCCTCTGAAACCGAAGAAGATGGGCAACAGAGGCTAGCTCAGGTGGCAAACTTTAAGCAAAAAAAAAAAAAAATAAAAAAATACAATGGCGAGGAGACCCGGTCAAAAAGCAACCCTGAAAAAGGTACCCTCTGAAACTGAGGAAGCAGCGCAACAGTGCCTAGCTCAGGTGACAATCTTTAAGCAAAAAAAAAAAACAAAAAACAAAAAACAAAAAAACAAAACCCACAATGGAGTGGAGACCCGGGGGAAATCAACACTGAAAAATACAAAACGAATGGAAGACCAATAGACAGAGCAGGCACTTTCACCTGGGGTGGAGGAGGTACGCATGGAATGACCGATAAGCGCATGAAAAGATGTGAGCTGTTCCCTGGAAAAGCAAGTGAGAAAATTAGAGGGAGACATTGTGGGGACACATGGGTGAGACTGCCTTCTTCCAAATACCGGAACAGGATCAAACTGCTAGTCAGGTCGCGGAGAAGCCAAGTCAGTCACTCACGCCTCACTGGTGGTGAAGGGAAACGGTATGGCCTCTGTGAAAAAGGGCGTGGCGGGTTCCAAAACTGACACGCCGCGGAAACAACCACCGAAAGTGGCAACCTACATAAGCCTTTGGTGTATCTTGCCTCCTAAGAGCGTCTGTATGTAGCTGGAGCCTTGGGTCGTTAAGGCTTCCACAGTGATCTGTGGTGGGTGGGTGGGGGGGGGGGGGCCTTGGGCCCTGGGGGGTCTCCGCTGGACCTCCAGGAAGTCAGCTTTTTGTGGAGTCCCGTGAGTCCTTCCAGGGAGGGAGGCATCCAACCCGAGGGGTGGTCTGGAGGGCACCACTCCCACCACTCCCGGGGGCTGGGGCGGGGGGGCGGGGTGGGGGCTGCGGCCACGTTCCTGTTCATTCACACAGAATCCGGGGCATGAATGTTCTTAGCAGCTCTGTTCCACACAGCCCCACACTGGGAAACCACACAGACGTCCTGCGAGTCCCATCCCTTGCTCATGTCGCCGGGGCTCCGGAGGAGGGCCACTCTGTAAAAGCGGCCGCCAGATGGCGCCCAACGACCGGCGCGGGAGGGGGTCAGCGGGAGGGAACCGGGTCACCAGCCAGCGAGAGTGCACAGCCTGAGCCCACCGCCGGGTCAGGTCTCTCTCTGTCTCTGTCTCTGTCTCTGTCTCTGTCTCTCTCTGTCTCTGTCTCTGTCTCTGTCTCTCTCTGTCTCTCTCTCTCTCTCTTTCTCTCTGGGCCCGCTTGGGGCGGCCGGGAGGTCACCACGTGAGGCCCCAGGGTGTCCACCTCGGAGCTCCCAGGCAGCACAGGGCAACCCTGGGCGCAGAAGGAGGGTGTTGGAAAATCGGCGGGGAGGGGGGTGGGGGTGTGGGTGGGCTTGCCAGGAAGGGGACAGACTCCCCACGTGACTTCTGGGCCGGGCCGGGCGCGGGGCTGCCGGCTGGCTGACGCGGACAGAGGTGGAAAAGTCCCCGGAGATGCCACGGGGCAGGCCGGGGGCTGCCGGCCCCCGCTTCCCGGAGCGGCCCGAGCACTTCCCGGGCTCCCGGGAGGACTTAGAAAATCACGGCGGGGTGGGGGGGGGGGGGGTCGCTGTCAAACCGAAACCATGCACGTCATCAGAGAAGGACCGTGACGACGGAGGAATTGTCCGCAGTCTGTCAGGAATTGTGTGCAGCCTGTCACTTCCGGCCCAGAGGGTCTCTCTAAGGCAGACGGACAGACAGAGCCCACAAGTCGTAGAGGAAAGGACCGAGCCGCTTGGCCGCGGAAAAGTTTACAACACAAAACAGGTCTCCCTCCGCACGGGGCCACAGCAAAGCCCAAAGACGACACACGGGGGGGAGCATGGGTGCAGATGCACGTGTGGTGATAAGAATATGGATTTCAGCAGGGCTTCCCGTCCTCATCAACAAGCAGAAGCACCCAAATGGTGGGGGGTTGGGGGGCAGAGACCTCACAGCCATTCCCTCCACAAATCGAGTTCCCCGGGACATCCTCACAGCGCCGTGCTGTGAGTGTGTGTGGGTGTTTAAAATGGAGTAAATGTGGACGTGGAACTGCTCCGTGAAACCAAAATAACAACAGTCGTAGATCTTCTTTGGTCATTTAGAAAATTCTTTTTTTTTTTTTTTTTCCCCAGCGGTGCACGTATTTCCCTTCCAAAAAAGAAGAACGGGAAAGGAGATGTTAAAGGCAAGCAGAGAGAGGAAAACTGTTGCAAAACAAAAGCTGAGCTCCCGTCCGAGGGAGGCCTCCTCCATTGGAGGCCTAGGAAATCATTCTGACAAAATGGAGGATCTCTGTCTTTGGTGTCGATTCCCTCAGAGGTCAAGAGAAACCTTTTCCAATGTCTTTATCAGGAGGAGACTAGAAGTTAGAGAAAAGTATCCTTTCGGGAGTGAGAAAAACAAATTCTGATTTTGCATCAGCTTCCCTCCGATCTTGAAACTCATTGACTTGATTCCATTCTGTCGACGGAAATAATCCGGAACCAATCTATCCGTGAAAATCGGGGTGCGTTTATTCTGAGCTAAAATGTGAGGACTGTGGCCCGGGGCCTTTCTTCCCGAAGGAAGAGAGGGTGCCCGGGAAGTGGGGTGTACAGAGTGCTTCTAGACCCCCAGAGAGGACGTTTCACATAGGATCGAAAGGTCCCTTGGATGATAGTCGCGAGACTGCTCTGTCGGCACAGCGATCGACAGACACTGCTGGGTGGCAGGTCGGTTGTCTGGGCCTGGGTGGTCACAGGGGAGCCGGATGGTCAAAGGTGAGCGCAACCATCCGCTCCTAGCCTAAGGAAAGATGCCTCTCCTTAAGGAAAGGCCCGAGCACGGGGAAGCTGCTCCTTTCCCTTAAGGGCATTGGTTCTTGCCGTAGGAAATGTGTAAAGCGGATCTACGATGCGATGCGTGCTCGACGGCCACGTCAGGCCCTTTTCGAAAAACACTGTCAGGCCGAATTAGGCCGACACCCAATGGCTTCCTCATAGACTCCCATAGATCCTATCGCTCGCCATTTCTATCTGTCCACTCGTTCCAATTTTAGGCCACTTGACCACGAACAGGCCTTTTTAAAAAAAAAAAAAAAACGTGAAACTTTGATC
>NW_027225291.1:0-29702 GCF_041296235.1 Equus asinus
GCTGGAGCCACCTGCTGGACACCCAAAATCACCAGCCAGCTAGGCCAGAACCACTTGCCGTACACTCCGGAATCACCTGCTGGTTACACCAGAGCCACTTGGTGGACAATCCAGAATCACCTGCCGGACATGCCAGAACCACCTGTCACACATGCCGGAACCACGTGCCTGACACGCCGGAACCACCTCGCGGACAGACCGGAACCACCTACCAGACATGCCTGAACCACCTGCCGAGCATGCCGGAACCACCTGCCGGACACGCCAAAATCACCTGCGGGCTAGGCCAGAACCACTTGTAGGACTCTCCTGGAGCACCTGCCGGGCATGCGGGAACCACCTCTCAGACGTGCCAGAACCACGTGCGGCACATGACGGAACCCATTACCGGACAGACCGGAACCACCTGCTGGACACGCCAGAATCACCTGCCAAGAACACGGAACCACCTGAACAGCTCGCCAGAAACACCCTGCCGGCATGCCAAAATCACCTGCCGGCTACACCAGAACCTCTTGCCGGACACTCCGGAATCACCTGCCAGACATGATGCAAACCAAATGTCAGACGTGCCAGAACCACGTGCCAGAGACACCGGATGCAACTGCCGAGCATGCCGGAACCTCCTGCTCAACTCGCTGTAACCACCTGCCGGGGACGCCAAAATCACCTGTCAGCTAGGCCAGAACCACGTGGCGGACTCTATGGAATCACCCGCCGGGCATGCCGGAACCAGCTCTCAGACGTGCCAGAAGCACGTGCCGACACGCCGGAACCACCTACTAGAGAGACCGGAACCACCTGCCAGACCCGCCTGAACCACCTGCTGAGTACGCTGGAACAACCTGCTCTACTCGCTGGAGCCACCTGCTGGACACGCCAAAATCACCTGATGGCTACGCCAGCACCACTCGGCAGACAAGCCAGAATCACCTGCAGGGTATGCCGGAACCACCTCTCAGACGTGCCAGAACCCCTTGTCGGACACTCCGGAATCACCTGTCAGGCATGCCGGAACCACCTCTCGAGCGTGCCAGAATGACGTGCCAGAGACACCGGATGCACCTGCCGAGCACGCCGGAACCTCCTGTTCGACTCGCCGGAACCACCAGCCAGAGACGCCAAAATCCCCTGCCAGGTAGGCCAGAATCACATGGCGGACGCTCCGGAATCTCCCGCCGGGAAGGTAGGAACCACCTCTCAAACATACTGGAAGCACGTGCCGGACATGCCGGCACCACGTACTGGACAGACCAGAAACACCTGCCGGACCTGCCTGAACCACCTGCTGAAGCACACCGGAACAACTTGCTCGACTCGCTGGGGCCACCTGCTGGACACCCCAAAATCACCAGCCAGCTAGGCCAGAACCACTTGCCGTACACTCCGGAATCACCTGCTGGTTACACCAGAGCCACTTGGTGGACAATCCAGAATCACCTGCCGGACATGCCAGAACCACCTGTCACACATGCCGGAACCACGTGCCTGACACGCCGGAACCACCTCGCGGACAGACCGGAACCACCTACCAGACATGCCTGAACCACCTGCCGAGCATGCCGGAACCACCTGCCGGACACGCCAAAATCACCTGCGGGCTAGGCCAGAACCACTTGTAGGACTCTCCTGGAGCACCTGCCGGGCATGCGGGAACCACCTCTCAGACGTGCCAGAACCACGTGCGGCACATGACGGAACCCATTACCGGACAGACCGGAACCACCTGCTGGACACGCCAGAATCACCTGCCAAGAACACCGGAACCACCTGAACAGCTCGCCAGAAACACCTGCCGGGCATGCCAAATCACCTGCCGGCTACACCAGAACCTCTTGCCGGACACTCCGGAATCACCTGCCAGACATGATGCAACCAAATGTCAGACGTGCCAGAACCACGTGCCAGAGACACCGGATGCAACTGCCGAGCATGCCGGAACCTCCTGCTCAACCTCGCTGTAACCACCTGCCGGGGACGCCAAAATCACCTGTCAGCTAGGCCAGAACCACGTGGCGGACTCTATGGAATCACCCGCCGGGCATGCCGGAACCAGCTCTCAGACGTGCCAGAAGCACGTGCCGGACACGCCGGAACCACCTACTAGAGAGACCGGAACCACCTGCCAGACCCGCCTGAACCACCTGCTGAGTACGCTGGAACAACCTGCTCTACTCGCTGGAGCCACCTGCTGGACACGCCAAAATCACCTGATGGCTACGCCAGCACCACTCGGCAGACAAGCCAGAATCACCTGCAGGGTATGCCGGAACCACCTCTCAGACGTGCCAGAACCCCTTGTCGGACACTCCGGAATCACCTGTCAGGCATGCCGGAACCACCTCTCGAGCGTGCCAGAATGACGTGCCAGAGACACCGGATGCACCTGCCGAGCACGCCGGAACCTCCTGTTCGACTCGCCGGAACACCAGCCAGAGACGCCAAAATCCCCTGCCAGGTAGGCCAGAATCACATGGCGGACGCTCCGGAATCTCCCGCCGGGAAGGTAGGAACCACCTCTCAAACATACTGGAAGCACGTGCCGGACATGCCGGCACCACGTACTGGACAGACCAGAAACACCTGCCGGACCTGCCTGAACCACCTGCTGAGCACACCGGAACAACTTGCTCGACTCGCTGGAGCCACCTGCTGGACACCCCAAAATCACCAGCCAGCTAGGCCAGAACCACTTGCCGTACACTCCGGAATCACCTGCTGGTTACACCAGAGCCACTTGGTGGACAATCCAGAATCACCTGCCGGACATGCCAGAACCACCTGTCACACATGCCGGAACCACGTGCCTGACACGCCGGAACCACCTCGCGGACAGACCGGAACCACCTACCAGACATGCCTGAACCACCTGCCGAGCATGCCGGAACCACCTGCCGGACACGCCAAAATCACCTGCGGGCTAGGCCAGAACCACTTGTAGGACTCTCCTGGAGCACCTGCCGGGCATGCGGGAACCACCTCTCAGACGTGCCAGAACCACGTGCGGCACATGACGGAACCCATTACCGGACAGACCGGAACCACCTGCTGGACACGCCAGAATCACCTGCCAAGAACACCGGAACCACCTGAACAGCTCGCCAGAAACACCTGCCGGGCATGCCAAATCACCTGCCGGCTACACCAGAACCTCTTGCCGGACACTCCGGAATCACCTGCCAGACATGATGCAACCAAATGTCAGACGTGCCAGAACCACGTGCCAGAGACACCGGATGCAACTGCCGAGCATGCCGGAACCTCCTGCTCAACTCGCTGTAACCACCTGCCGGGGACGCCAAAATCACCTGTCAGCTAGGCCAGAACCACGTGGCGGACTCTATGGAATCACCCGCCGGGCATGCCGGAACCAGCTCTCAGACGTGCCAGAAGCACGTGCCGGACACGCCGGAACCACCTACTAGAGAGACCGGAACCACCTGCCAGACCCGCCTGAACCACCTGCTGAGTACGCTGGAACAACCTGCTCTACTCGCTGGAGCCACCTGCTGGACACGCCAAAATCACCTGATGGCTACGCCAGCACCACTCGGCAGACAAGCCAGAATCACCTGCAGGGTATGCCGGAACCACCTCTCAGACGTGCCAGAACCCCTTGTCGGACACTCCGGAATCACCTGTCAGGCATGCCGGAACCACCTCTCGAGCGTGCCAGAATGACGTGCCAGAGACACCGGATGCACCTGCCGAGCACGCCGGAACCTCCTGTTCGACTCGCCGGAACCACCAGCCAGAGACGCCAAAATCCCCTGCCAGGTAGGCCAGAATCACATGGCGGACGCTCCGGAATCTCCCGCCGGGAAGGTAGGAACCACCTCTCAAACATACTGGAAGCACGTGCCGGACATGCCGGCACCACGTACTGGACAGACCAGAAACACCTGCCGGACCTGCCTGAACCACCTGCTGAGCACACCGGAACAACTTGCTCGACTCGCTGGGGCCACCTGCTGGACACCCCAAAATCACCAGCCAGCTAGGCCAGAACCACTTGCCGTACACTCCGGAATCACCTGCTGGTTACACCAGAGCCACTTGGTGGACAATCCAGAATCACCTGCCGGACATGCCAGAACCACCTGTCACACATGCCGGAACCACGTGCCTGACACGCCGGAACCACCTCGCGGACAGACCGGAACCACCTACCAGACATGCCTGAACCACCTGCCGAGCATGCCGGAACCACCTGCCGGACACGCCAAAATCACCTGCGGGCTAGGCCAGAACCACTTGTAGGACTCTCCTGGAGCACCTGCCGGGCATGCGGGAACCACCTCTCAGACGTGCCAGAACCACGTGCGGCACATGACGGAACCCATTACCGGACAGACCGGAACCACCTGCTGGACACGCCAGAATCACCTGCCAAGAACACCGGAACCACCTGAACAGCTCGCCAGAAACACCTGCCGGGCATGCCAAAATCACCTGCCGGCTACACCAGAACCTCTTGCCGGACACTCCGGAATCACCTGCCAGACATGATGCAACCAATGTCAGACGTGCCAGAACCACGTGCCAGAGACACCGGATGCAACTGCCGAGCATGCCCGGAACCTCCTGCTCAACTCGCTGTAACCACCTGCCGGGGACGCCAAAATCACCTGTCAGCTAGGCCAGAACCACGTGGCGGACTCTATGGAATCACCCGCCGGGCATGCCGGAACCAGCTCTCAGACGTGCCAGAAGCACGTGCCGGACACGCCGGAACCACCTACTAGAGAGACCGGAACCACCTGCCAGACCCGCCTGAACCACCTGCTGAGTACGCTGGAACAACCTGCTCTACTCGCTGGAGCCACCTGCTGGACACGCCAAAATCACCTGATGGCTACGCCAGCACCACTCGGCAGACAAGCCAGAATCACCTGCAGGGTATGCCGGAACCACCTCTCAGACGTGCCAGAACCCCTTGTCGGACACTCCGGAATCACCTGTCAGGCATGCCGGAACCACCTCTCGAGCGTGCCAGAATGACGTGCCAGAGACACCGGATGCACCTGCCGAGCACGCCGGAACCTCCTGTTCGACTCGCCGGAACCACCAGCCAGAGACGCCAAAATCCCCTGCCAGGTAGGCCAGAATCACATGGCGGACGCTCCGGAATCTCCCGCCGGGAAGGTAGGAACCACCTCTCAAACATACTGAAGCACGTGCCGGACATGCCGGCACCACGTACTGGACAGACCAGAAACACCTGCCGGACCTGCCTGAACCACCTGCTGAGCACACCGGAACAACTTGCTCGACTCGCTGGGGCCACCTGCTGGACACCCCCAAAATCACCAGCCAGCTAGGCCAGAACCACTTGCCGTACACTCCGGAATCACCTGCTGGTTACACCAGAGCCACTTGGTGGACAATCCAGAATCACCTGCCGGACATGCCAGAACCACCTGTCACACATGCCGGAACCACGTGCCTGACACGCCGGAACCACCTCGCGGACAGACCGGAACCACCTACCAGACATGCCTGAACCACCTGCCGAGCATGCCGGAACCACCTGCCGGACACGCCAAAATCACCTGCGGGCTAGGCCAGAACCACTTGTAGGACTCTCCTGGAGCACCTGCCGGGCATGCGGGAACCACCTCTCAGACGTGCCAGAACCACGTGCGGCACATGACGGAACCCATTACCGGACAGACCGGAACCACCTGCTGGACACGCCAGAATCACCTGCCAAGAACACCGGAACCACCTGAACAGCTCGCCAGAAACACCTGCCGGGCATGCCAAAATCACCTGCCGGCTACACCAGAACCTCTTGCCGGACACTCCGGAATCACCTGCCAGACATGATGCAACCAAATGTCAGACGTGCCAGAACCACGTGCCAGAGACACCGGATGCAACTGCCGAGCATGCCGGAACCTCCTGCTCAACTCGCTGTAACCACCTGCCGGGGACGCCAAAATCACCTGTCAGCTAGGCCAGAACCACGTGGCGGACTCTATGGAATCACCCGCCGGGCATGCCGGAACCAGCTCTCAGACGTGCCAGAAGCACGTGCCGGACACGCCGGAACCACCTACTAGAGAGACCGGAACCACCTGCCAGACCCGCCTGAACCACCTGCTGAGTACGCTGGAACAACCTGCTCTACTCGCTGGAGCCACCTGCTGGACACGCCAAAATCACCTGATGGCTACGCCAGCACCACTCGGCAGACAAGCCAGAATCACCTGCAGGGTATGCCGGAACCACCTCTCAGACGTGCCAGAACCCCTTGTCGGACACTCCGGAATCACCTGTCAGGCATGCCGGAACCACCTCTCGAGCGTGCCAGAATGACGTGCCAGAGACACCGGATGCACCTGCCGAGCACGCCGGAACCTCCTGTTCGACTCGCCGGAACCACCAGCCAGAGACGCCAAAATCCCCTGCCAGGTAGGCCAGAATCACATGGCGGACGCTCCGGAATCTCCCGCCGGGAAGGTAGGAACCACCTCTCAAACATACTGGAAGCACGTGCCGGACATGCCGGCACCACGTACTGGACAGACCAGAAACACCTGCCGGACCTGCCTGAACCACCTGCTGAGCACACCGGAACAACTTGCTCGACTCGCTGGAGCCACCTGCTGGACACCCCAAAATCACCAGCCAGCTAGGCCAGAACCACTTGCCGTACACTCCGGAATCACCTGCTGGTTACACCAGAGCCACTTGGTGGACAATCCAGAATCACCTGCCGGACATGCCAGAACCACCTGTCACACATGCCGGAACCACGTGCCTGACACGCCGGAACCACCTCGCGGACAGACCGGAACCACCTACCAGACATGCCTGAACCACCTGCCGAGCATGCCGGAACCACCTGCCGGACACGCCAAAATCACCTGCGGGCTAGGCCAGAACCACTTGTAGGACTCTCCTGGAGCACCTGCCGGGCATGCGGGAACCACCTCTCAGACGTGCCAGAACCACGTGCGGCACATGACGGAACCCATTACCGGACAGACCGGAACCACCTGCTGGACACGCCAGAATCACCTGCCAAGAACACCGGAACCACCTGAACAGCTCGCCAGAAACACCTGCCGGGCATGCCAAAATCACCTGCCGGCTACACCAGAACCTCTTGCCGGACACTCCGGAATCACCTGCCAGACATGATGCAACCAAATGTCAGACGTGCCAGAACCACGTGCCAGAGACACCGGATGCAACTGCCGAGCATGCCGGAACCTCCTGCTCAACTCGCTGTAACCACCTGCCGGGGACGCCAAAATCACCTGTCAGCTAGGCCAGAACCACGTGGCGGACTCTATGGAATCACCCGCCGGGCATGCCGGAACCAGCTCTCAGACGTGCCAGAAGCACGTGCCGGACACGCCGGAACCACCTACTAGAGAGACCGGAACCACCTGCCAGACCCGCCTGAACCACCTGCTGAGTACGCTGGAACAACCTGCTCTACTCGCTGGAGCCACCTGCTGGACACGCCAAAATCACCTGATGGCTACGCCAGCACCACTCGGCAGACAAGCCAGAATCACCTGCAGGGTATGCCGGAACCACCTCTCAGACGTGCCAGAACCCCTTGTCGGACACTCCGGAATCACCTGTCAGGCATGCCGGAACCACCTCTCGAGCGTGCCAGAATGACGTGTGCAGAGACACCGGATGCACCTGCCGAGCACGCCGGAACCTCCTGTTCGACTCGCCGGAACCACCAGCCAGAGACGCCAAAATCCCCTGCCAGGTAGGCCAGAATCACATGGCGGACGCTCCGGAATCTCCCGCCGGGAAGGTAGGAACCACCTCTCAAACATACTGGAAGCACGTGCCGGACATGCCGGCACCACGTACTGGACAGACCAGAAACACCTGCCGGACCTGCCTGAACCACCTGCTGAGCACACCGGAACAACTTGCTCGACTCGCTGGAGCCACCTGCTGGACACCCCAAAATCACCAGCCAGCTAGGCCAGAACCACTTGCCGTACACTCCGGAATCACCTGCTGGTTACACCAGAGCCACTTGGTGGACAATCCAGAATCACCTGCCGGACATGCCAGAACCACCTGTCACACATGCCGGAACCACGTGCCTGACACGCCGGAACCACCTCGCGGACAGACCGGAACCACCTACCAGACATGCCTGAACCACCTGCCGAGCATGCCGGAACCACCTGCCGGACACGCCAAAATCACCTGCGGGCTAGGCCAGAACCACTTGTAGGACTCTCCTGGAGCACCTGCCGGGCATGCGGGAACCACCTCTCAGACGTGCCAGAACCACGTGCGGCACATGACGGAACCCATTACCGGACAGACCGGAACCACCTGCTGGACACGCCAGAATCACCTGCCAAGAACACCGAACCACCTGAACAGCTCGCCAGAAACACCTGCCGGGCATGCCAAAATCACCTGCCGGCTACACCAGAACCTCTTGCCGGACACTCCGGAATCACCTGCCAGACATGATGCAACCAAATGTCAGACGTGCCAGAACCACGTGCCAGAGACACCGGATGCAACTGCCGAGCATGCCGGAACCTCCTGCTCAACTCGCTGTAACCACCTGCCGGGGACGCCAAAATCACCTGTCAGCTAGGCCAGAACCACGTGGCGGACTCTATGGAATCACCCGCCGGGCATGCCGGAACCAGCTCTCAGACGTGCCAGAAGCACGTGCCGGACACGCCGGAACCACCTACTAGAGAGACCGGAACCACCTGCCAGACCCGCCTGAACCACCTGCTGAGTACGCTGGAACAACCTGCTCTACTCGCTGGAGCCACCTGCTGGACACGCCAAAATCACCTGATGGCTACGCCAGCACCACTCGGCAGACAAGCCAGAATCACCTGCAGGGTATGCCGGAACCACCTCTCAGACGTGCCAGAACCCCTTGTCGGACACTCCGGAATCACCTGTCAGGCATGCCGGAACACCTCTCGAGCGTGCCAGAATGACGTGCCAGAGACACCGGATGCACCTGCCGAGCACATGCCGGAACCTCCTGTTCGACTCGCCGGAACCACCAGCCAGAGACGCCAAAATCCCCTGCCAGGTAGGCCAGAATCACATGGCGGACGCTCCGGAATCTCCCGCCGGGAAGGTAGGAACCACCTCTCAAACATACTGGAAGCACGTGCCGGACATGCCGGCACCACGTACTGGACAGACCAGAAACACCTGCCGGACCTGCCTGAACCACCTGCTGAGCACACCGGAACAACTTGCTCGACTCGCTGGAGCCACCTGCTGGACACCCCAAAATCACCAGCCAGCTAGGCCAGAACCACTTGCCGTACACTCCGGAATCACCTGCTGGTTACACCAGAGCCACTTGGTGGACAATCCAGAATCACCTGCCGGACATGCCAGAACCACCTGTCACACATGCCGGAACCACGTGCCTGACACGCCGGAACCACCTCGCGGACAGACCGGAACCACCTACCAGACATGCCTGAACCACCTGCCGAGCATGCCGGAACCACCTGCCGGACACGCCAAAATCACCTGCGGGCTAGGCCAGAACCACTTGTAGGACTCTCCTGGAGCACCTGCCGGGCATGCGGGAACCACCTCTCAGACGTGCCAGAACCACGTGCGGCACATGACGGAACCCATTACCGGACAGACCGGAACCACCTGCTGGACACGCCAGAATCACCTGCCAAGAACACCGGAACCACCTGAACAGCTCGCCAGAAACACCTGCCGGGCATGCCAAAATCACCTGCCGGCTACACCAGAACCTCTTGCCGGACACTCCGGAATCACCTGCCAGACATGATGCAACCAAATGTCAGACGTGCCAGAACCACGTGCCAGAGACACCGGATGCAACTGCCGAGCATGCCGGAACCTCCTGCTCAACTCGCTGTAACCACCTGCCGGGGACGCCAAAATCACCTGTCAGCTAGGCCAGAACCACGTGGCGGACTCTATGGAATCACCCCGCCGGGCATGCCGGAACCAGCTCTCAGACGTGCCAGAAGCACGTGCCGGACACGCCGGAACACCTACTAGAGAGACCGGAACCACCTGCCAGACCCGCCTGAACCACCTGCTGAGTACGCTGGAACAACCTGCTCTACTCGCTGGAGCCACCTGCTGGACACGCCAAAATCACCTGATGGCTACGCCAGCACCACTCGGCAGACAAGCCAGAATCACCTGCAGGGTATGCCGGAACCACCTCTCAGACGTGCCAGAACCCCTTGTCGGACACTCCGGAATCACCTGTCAGGCATGCCGGAACCACCTCTCGAGCGTGCCAGAATGACGTGCCAGAGACACCGGATGCACCTGCCGAGCACGCCGGAACCTCCTGTTCGACTCGCCGGAACCACCAGCCAGAGACGCCAAAATCCCCTGCCAGGTAGGCCAGAATCACATGGCGGACGCTCCGGAATCTCCCGCCGGGAAGGTAGGAACCACCTCTCAAACATACTGGAAGCACGTGCCGGACATGCCGGCACCACGTACTGGACAGACCAGAAACACCTGCCGGACCTGCCTGAACCACCTGCTGAGCACACCGGAACAACTTGCTCGACTCGCTGGAGCCACCTGCTGGACACCCCAAAATCACCAGCCAGCTAGGCCAGAACCACTTGCCGTACACTCCGGAATCACCTGCTGGTTACACCAGAGCCACTTGGTGGACAATCCAGAATCACCTGCCGGACATGCCAGAACCACCTGTCACACATGCCGGAACCACGTGCCTGACACGCCGGAACCACCTCGCGGACAGACCGGAACCACCTACCAGACATGCCTGAACCACCTGCCGAGCATGCCGGAACCACCTGCCGGACACGCCAAAATCACCTGCGGGCTAGGCCAGAACCACTTGTAGGACTCTCCTGGAGCACCTGCCGGGCATGCGGGAACCACCTCTCAGACGTGCCAGAACCACGTGCGGCACATGACGGAACCCATTACCGGACAGACCGGAACCACCTGCTGGACACGCCAGAATCACCTGCCAAGACACCGGAACCACCTGAACAGCTCGCCAGAAACACCTGCCGGGCATGCCAAAATCACCTGCCGGCTACACCAGAACCTCTTGCCGGACACTCCGGAATCACCTGCCAGACATGATGCAACCAAATGTCAGACGTGCCAGAACCACGTGCCAGAGACACCGGATGCAACTGCCGAGCATGCCGGAACCTCCTGCTCAACTCGCTGTAACCACCTGCCGGGGACGCCAAAATCACCTGTCAGCTAGGCCAGAACCACGTGGCGGACTCTATGGAATCACCCGCCGGGCATGCCGGAACCAGCTCTCAGACGTGCCAGAAGCACGTGCCGGACACGCCGGAACCACCTACTAGAGAGACCGGAACCACCTGCCAGACCCGCCTGAACCACCTGCTGAGTACGCTGGAACAACCTGCTCTACTCGCTGGAGCCACCTGCTGGACACGCCAAAATCACCTGATGGCTACGCCAGCACCACTCGGCAGACAAGCCAGAATCACCTGCAGGGTATGCCGGAACCACCTCTCAGACGTGCCAGAACCCCTTGTCGGACACTCCGGAATCACCTGTCAGGCATGCCGGAACCACCTCTCGAGCGTGCCAGAATGACGTGCCAGAGACACCGGATGCACCTGCCGAGCACGCCGGAACCTCCTGTTCGACTCGCCGGAACCACCAGCCAGAGACGCCAAAATCCCCTGCCAGGTAGGCCAGAATCACATGGCGGACGCTCCGGAATCTCCCGCCGGGAAGGTAGGAACCACCTCTCAAACATACTGGAAGCACGTGCCGGACATGCCGGCACCACGTACTGGACAGACCAGAAACACCTGCCGGACCTGCCTGAACCACCTGCTGAGCACACCGGAACAACTTGCTCGACTCGCTGGAGCCACCTGCTGGACACCCCAAAATCACCAGCCAGCTAGGCCAGAACCACTTGCCGTACACTCCGGAATCACCTGCTGGTTACACCAGAGCCACTTGGTGGACAATCCAGAATCACCTGCCGGACATGCCAGAACCACCTGTCACACATGCCGGAACCACGTGCCTGACACGCCGGAACCACCTCGCGGACAGACCGGAACCACCTACCAGACATGCCTGAACCACCTGCCGAGCATGCCGGAACCACCTGCCGGACACGCCAAAATCACCTGCGGGCTAGGCCAGAACCACTTGTAGGACTCTCCTGGAGCACCTGCCGGGCATGCGGGAACCACCTCTCAGACGTGCCAGAACCACGTGCGGCACATGACGGAACCCATTACCGGACAGACCGGAACCACCTGCTGGACACGCCAGAATCACCTGCCAAGAACACCGGAACCACCTGAACAGCTCGCCAGAAACACCTGCCGGGCATGCCAAAATCACCTGCCGGCTACACCAGAACCTCTTGCCGGACACTCCGGAATCACCTGCCAGACATGATGCAACCAAATGTCAGACGTGCCAGAACCACGTGCCAGAGACACCGGATGCAACTGCCGAGCATGCCGGAACCTCCTGCTCAACTCGCTGTAACCACCTGCCGGGGACGCCAAAATCACCTGTCAGCTAGGCCAGAACCACGTGGCGGACTCTATGGAATCACCCCGCCGGGCATGCCGGAACCAGCTCTCAGACGTGCCAGAAGCACGTGCCGGACACGCCGGAACCACCTACTAGAGAGACCGGAACCACCTGCCAGACCCGCCTGAACCACCTGCTGAGTACGCTGGAACAACCTGCTCTACTCGCTGGAGCCACCTGCTGGACACGCCAAAATCACCTGATGGCTACGCCAGCACCACTCGGCAGACAAGCCAGAATCACCTGCAGGGTATGCCGGAACCACCTCTCAGACGTGCCAGAACCCCTTGTCGGACACTCCGGAATCACCTGTCAGGCATGCCGGAACCACCTCTCGAGCGTGCCAGAATGACGTGCCAGAGACACCGGATGCACCTGCCGAGCACGCCGGAACCTCCTGTTCGACTCGCCGGAACCACCAGCCAGAGACGCCAAAATCCCCTGCCAGGTAGGCCAGAATCACATGGCGGACGCTCCGGAATCTCCCGCCGGGAAGGTAGGAACCACCTCTCAAACATACTGGAAGCACGTGCCGGACATGCCGGCACCACGTACTGGACAGACCAGAAACACCTGCCGGACCTGCCTGAACCACCTGCTGAGCACACCGGAACAACTTGCTCGACTCGCTGGAGCCACCTGCTGGACACCCCAAAATCACCAGCCAGCTAGGCCAGAACCACTTGCCGTACACTCCGGAATCACCTGCTGGTTACACCAGAGCCACTTGGTGGACAATCCAGAATCACCTGCCGGACATGCCAGAACCACCTGTCACACATGCCGGAACCACGTGCCTGACACGCCGGAACCACCTCGCGGACAGACCGGAACCACCTACCAGACATGCCTGAACCACCTGCCGAGCATGCCGGAACACCTGCCGGACACGCCAAAATCACCTGCGGGCTAGGCCAGAACCACTTGTAGGACTCTCCTGGAGCACCTGCCGGGCATGCGGGAACCACCTCTCAGACGTGCCAGAACCACGTGCGGCACATGA
Source organism: Equus asinus (assembly GCF_041296235.1). NCBI lineage: Eukaryota > Metazoa > Chordata > Mammalia > Perissodactyla > Equidae > Equus > Equus asinus. Next base: position 13,574 of record NW_027225291.1, read on the forward strand.
CGGAACCCATTACCGGACAGACCGGAACCACCTGCTGGACACGCCAGAATCACCTGCCAAGAACACCGGAACCACCTGAACAGCTCGCCAGAAACACCTGCCGGGCATGCCAAAATCACCTGCCGGCTACACCAGAACCTCTTGCCGGACACTCCGGAATCACCTGCCAGACATGATGCAACCAAATGTCAGACGTGCCAGAACCACGTGCCAGAGACACCGGATGCAACTGCCGAGCATGCCGGAACCTCCTGCTCAACTCGCTGTAACCACCTGCGGGGACGCCAAAATCACCTGTCAGCTAGGCCAGAACCACGTGGCGGACTCTATGGAATCACCCGCCGGGCATGCCGGAACCAGCTCTCAGACGTGCCAGAAGCACGTGCCGGACACGCCGGAACCACCTACTAGAGAGACCGGAACCACCTGCCAGACCCGCCTGAACCACCTGCTGAGTACGCTGGAACAACCTGCTCTACTCGCTGGAGCCACCTGCTGGACACGCCAAAATCACCTGATGGCTACGCCAGCACCACTCGGCAGACAAGCCAGAATCACCTGCAGGGTATGCCGGAACCACCTCTCAGACGTGCCAGAACCCCTTGTCGGACACTCCGGAATCACCTGTCAGGCATGCCGGAACCACCTCTCGAGCGTGCCAGAATGACGTGCCAGAGACACCGGATGCACCTGCCGAGCACGCCGGAACCTCCTGTTCGACTCGCCGGAACCACCAGCCAGAGACGCCAAAATCCCCTGCCAGGTAGGCCAGAATCACATGGCGGACGCTCCGGAATCTCCCGCCGGGAAGGTAGGAACCACCTCTCAAACATACTGGAAGCACGTGCCGGACATGCCGGCACCACGTACTGGACAGACCAGAAACACCTGCCGGACCTGCCTGAACCACCTGCTGAGCACACCGGAACAACTTGCTCGACTCGCTGGAGCCACCTGCTGGACACCCCAAAATCACCAGCCAGCTAGGCCAGAACCACTTGCCGTACACTCCGGAATCACCTGCTGGTTACACCAGAGCCACTTGGTGGACAATCCAGAATCACCTGCCGGACATGCCAGAACCACCTGTCACACATGCCGGAACCACGTGCCTGACACGCCGGAACCACCTCGCGGACAGACCGGAACCACCTACCAGACATGCCTGAACCACCTGCCGAGCATGCCGGAACCACCTGCCGGACACGCCAAAATCACCTGCGGGCTAGGCCAGAACCACTTGTAGGACTCTCCTGGAGCACCTGCCGGGCATGCGGGAACCACCTCTCAGACGTGCCAGAACCACGTGCGGCACATGACGGAACCCATTACCGGACAGACCGGAACCACCTGCTGGACACGCCAGAATCACCTGCCAAGAACACCGGAACCACCTGAACAGCTCGCCAGAAACACCTGCCGGGCATGCCAAAATCACCTGCCGGCTACACCAGAACCTCTTGCCGGACACTCCGGAATCACCTGCCAGACATGATGCAACCAAATGTCAGACGTGCCAGAACCACGTGCCAGAGACACCGGATGCAACTGCCGAGCATGCCGGAACCTCCTGCTCAACTCGCTGTAACCACCTGCCGGGGACGCCAAAATCACCTGTCAGCTAGGCCAGAACCACGTGGCGGACTCTATGGAATCACCCGCCGGGCATGCCGGAACCAGCTCTCAGACGTGCCAGAAGCACGTGCCGGACACGCCGGAACCACCTACTAGAGAGACCGGAACCACCTGCCAGACCCGCCTGAACCACCTGCTGAGTACGCTGGAACAACCTGCTCTACTCGCTGGAGCCACCTGCTGGACACGCCAAAATCACCTGATGGCTACGCCAGCACCACTCGGCAGACAAGCCAGAATCACCTGCAGGGTATGCCGGAACCACCTCTCAGACGTGCCAGAACCCCTTGTCGGACACTCCGGAATCACCTGTCAGGCATGCCGGAACCACTCTCGAGCGTGCCAGAATGACGTGCCAGAGACACCGGATGCACCTGCCGAGCACGCCGGAACCTCCTGTTCGACTCGCCGGAACCACCAGCCAGAGACGCCAAAATCCCCTGCCAGGTAGGCCAGAATCACATGGCGGACGCTCCGGAATCTCCCGCCGGGAAGGTAGGAACCACCTCTCAAACATACTGGAAGCACGTGCCGGACATGCCGGCACCACGTACTGGACAGACCAGAAACACCTGCCGGACCTGCCTGAACCACCTGCTGAGCACACCGGAACAACTTGCTCGACTCGCTGGAGCCACCTGCTGGACACCCCAAAATCACCAGCCAGCTAGGCCAGAACCACTTGCCGTACACTCCGGAATCACCTGCTGGTTACACCAGAGCCACTTGGTGGACAATCCAGAATCACCTGCCGGACATGCCAGAACCACCTGTCACACATGCCGGAACCACGTGCCTGACACGCCGGAACCACCTCGCGGACAGACCGGAACCACCTACCAGACATGCCTGAACCACCTGCCGAGCATGCCGGAACCACCTGCCGGACACGCCAAAATCACCTGCGGGCTAGGCCAGAACCACTTGTAGGACTCTCCTGGAGCACCTGCCGGGCATGCGGGAACCACCTCTCAGACGTGCCAGAACCACGTGCGGCACATGACGGAACCCATTACCGGACAGACCGGAACCACCTGCTGGACACGCCAGAATCACCTGCCAAGAACACCGGAACCACCTGAACAGCTCGCCAGAAACACCTGCCGGGCATGCCAAAATCACCTGCCGGCTACACCAGAACCTCTTGCCGGACACTCCGGAATCACCTGCCAGACATGATGCAACCAAATGTCAGACGTGCCAGAACCACGTGCCAGAGACACCGGATGCAACTGCCGAGCATGCCGGAACCTCCTGCTCAACTCGCTGTAACCACCTGCCGGGGACGCCAAAATCACCTGTCAGCTAGGCCAGAACCACGTGGCGGACTCTATGGAATCACCCGCCGGGCATGCCGGAACCAGCTCTCAGACGTGCCAGAAGCACGTGCCGGACACGCCGGAACCACCTACTAGAGAGACCGGAACCACCTGCCAGACCCGCCTGAACCACCTGCTGAGTACGCTGGAACAACCTGCTCTACTCGCTGGAGCCACCTGCTGGACACGCCAAAATCACCTGATGGCTACGCCAGCACCACTCGGCAGACAAGCCAGAATCACCTGCAGGGTATGCCGGAACCACCTCTCAGACGTGCCAGAACCCCTTGTCGGACACTCCGGAATCACCTGTCAGGCATGCCGGAACCACCTCTCGAGCGTGCCAGAATGACGTGCCAGAGACACCGGATGCACCTGCCGAGCACGCCGGAACCTCCTGTTCGACTCGCCGGAACCACCCAGCCAGAGACGCCAAAATCCCCTGCCAGGTAGGCCAGAATCACATGGCGGACGCTCCGGAATCTCCCGCCGGGAAGGTAGGAACCACCTCTCAAACATACTGGAAGCACGTGCCGGACATGCCGGCACCACGTACTGGACAGACCAGAAACACCTGCCGGACCTGCCTGAACCACCTGCTGAGCACACCGGAACAACTTGCTCGACTCGCTGGAGCCACCTGCTGGACACCCCAAAATCACCAGCCAGCTAGGCCAGAACCACTTGCCGTACACTCCGGAATCACCTGCTGGTTACACAGAGCCACTTGGTGGACAATCCAGAATCACCTGCCGGACATGCCAGAACCACCTGTCACACATGCCGGAACCACGTGCCTGACACGCCGGAACCACCTCGCGGACAGACCGGAACCACCTACCAGACATGCCTGAACCACCTGCCGAGCATGCCGGAACCACCTGCCGGACACGCCAAAATCACCTGCGGGCTAGGCCAGAACCACTTGTAGGACTCTCCTGGAGCACCTGCCGGGCATGCGGGAACCACCTCTCAGACGTGCCAGAACCACGTGCGGCACATGACGGAACCCATTACCGGACAGACCGGAACCACCTGCTGGACACGCCAGAATCACCTGCCAAGAACACCGGAACCACCTGAACAGCTCGCCAGAAACACCTGCCGGGCATGCCAAAATCACCTGCCGGCTACACCAGAACCTCTTGCCGGACACTCCGGAATCACCTGCCAGACATGATGCAACCAAATGTCAGACGTGCCAGAACCACGTGCCAGAGACACCGGATGCAACTGCCGAGCATGCCGGAACCTCCTGCTCAACTCGCTGTAACCACCTGCCGGGGACGCCAAAATCACCTGTCAGCTAGGCCAGAACCACGTGGCGGACTCTATGGAATCACCCGCCGGGCATGCCGGAACCAGCTCTCAGACGTGCCAGAAGCACGTGCCGGACACGCCGGAACCACCTACTAGAGAGACCGGAACCACCTGCCAGACCCGCCTGAACCACCTGCTGAGTACGCTGGAACAACCTGCTCTACTCGCTGGAGCCACCTGCTGGACACGCCAAAATCACCTGATGGCTACGCCAGCACCACTCGGCAGACAAGCCAGAATCACCTGCAGGGTATGCCGGAACCACCTCTCAGACGTGCCAGAACCCCTTGTCGGACACTCCGGAATCACCTGTCAGGCATGCCGGAACCACCTCTCGAGCGTGCCAGAATGACGTGCCAGAGACACCGGATGCACCTGCCGAGCACGCCGGAACCTCCTGTTCGACTCGCCGGAACCACCAGCCAGAGACGCCAAAATCCCCTGCCAGGTAGGCCAGAATCACATGGCGGACGCTCCGGAATCTCCCGCCGGGAAGGTAGGAACCACCTCTCAAACATACTGGAAGCACGTGCCGGACATGCCGGCACCACGTACTGGACAGACCAGAAACACCTGCCGGACCTGCCTGAACCACCTGCTGAGCACACCGGAACAACTTGCTCGACTCGCTGGAGCCACCTGCTGGACACCCCAAAATCACCAGCCAGCTAGGCCAGAACCACTTGCCGTACACTCCGGAATCACCTGCTGGTTACACCAGAGCCACTTGGTGGACAATCCAGAATCACCTGCCGGACATGCCAGAACCACCTGTCACACATGCCGGAACCACGTGCCTGACACGCCGGAACCACCTCGCGGACAGACCGGAACCACCTACCAGACATGCCTGAACCACCTGCCGAGCATGCCGGAACCACCTGCCGGACACGCCAAAATCACCTGCGGGCTAGGCCAGAACCACTTGTAGGACTCTCCTGGAGCACCTGCCGGGCATGCGGGAACCACCTCTCAGACGTGCCAGAACCACGTGCGGCACATGACGGAACCCATTACCGGACAGACCGGAACCACCTGCTGGACACGCCAGAATCACCTGCCAAGAACACCGGAACCACCTGAACAGCTCGCCAGAAACACCTGCCGGGCATGCCAAAATCACCTGCCGGCTACACCAGAACCTCTTGCCGGACACTCCGGAATCACCTGCCAGACATGATGCAACCAAATGTCAGACGTGCCAGAACCACGTGCCAGAGACACCGGATGCAACTGCCGAGCATGCCGGAACCTCCTGCTCAACTCGCTGTAACCACCTGCCGGGGACGCCAAAATCACCTGTCAGCTAGGCCAGAACCACGTGGCGGACTCTATGGAATCACCCGCCGGGCATGCCGGAACCAGCTCTCAGACGTGCCAGAAGCACGTGCCGGACACGCCGGAACCACCTACTAGAGAGACCGGAACCACCTGCCAGACCCGCCTGAACCACCTGCTGAGTACGCTGGAACAACCTGCTCTACTCGCTGGAGCCACCTGCTGGACACGCCAAAATCACCTGATGGCTACGCCAGCACCACTCGGCAGACAAGCCAGAATCACCTGCAGGGTATGCCGGAACCACCTCTCAGACGTGCCAGAACCCCTTGTCGGACACTCCGGAATCACCTGTCAGGCATGCCGGAACCACCTCTCGAGCGTGCCAGAATGACGTGCCAGAGACACCGGATGCACCTGCCGAGCACGCCGGAACCTCCTGTTCGACTCGCCGGAACCACCAGCCAGAGACGCCAAAATCCCCTGCCAGGTAGGCCAGAATCACATGGCGGACGCTCCGGAATCTCCCGCCGGGAAGGTAGGAACCACCTCTCAAACATACTGGAAGCACGTGCCGGACATGCCGGCACCACGTACTGGACAGACCAGAAACACCTGCCGGACCTGCCTGAACCACCTGCTGAGCACACCGGAACAACTTGCTCGACTCGCTGGGGCCACCTGCTGGACACCCCAAAATCACCAGCCAGCTAGGCCAGAACCACTTGCCGTACACTCCGGAATCACCTGCTGGTTACACCAGAGCCACTTGGTGGACAATCCAGAATCACCTGCCGGACATGCCAGAACCACCTGTCACACATGCCGGAACCACGTGCCTGACACGCCGGAACCACCTCGCGGACAGACCGGAACCACCTACCAGACATGCCTGAACCACCTGCCGAGCATGCCGGAACCACCTGCCGGACACGCCAAAATCACCTGCGGGCTAGGCCAGAACCACTTGTAGGACTCTCCTGGAGCACCTGCCGGGCATGCGGGAACCACCTCTCAGACGTGCCAGAACCACGTGCGGCACATGACGGAACCCATTACCGGACAGACCGGAACCACCTGCTGGACACGCCAGAATCACCTGCCAAGAACACCGGAACCACCTGAACAGCTCGCCAGAAACACCTGCCGGGCATGCCAAAATCACCTGCCGGCTACACCAGAACCTCTTGCCGGACACTCCGGAATCACCTGCCAGACATGATGCAACCAAATGTCAGACGTGCCAGAACCACGTGCCAGAGACACCGGATGCAACTGCCGAGCATGCCGGAACCTCCTGCTCAACTCGCTGTAACCACCTGCCGGGGACGCCAAAATCACCTGTCAGCTAGGCCAGAACCACGTGGCGGACTCTATGGAATCACCCGCCGGGCATGCCGGAACCAGCTCTCAGACGTGCCAGAAGCACGTGCCGGACACGCCGGAACCACCTACTAGAGAGACCGGAACCACCTGCCAGACCCGCCTGAACCACCTGCTGAGTACGCTGGAACAACCTGCTCTACTCGCTGGAGCCACCTGCTGGACACGCCAAAATCACCTGATGGCTACGCCAGCACCACTCGGCAGACAAGCCAGAATCACCTGCAGGGTATGCCGGAACCACCTCTCAGACGTGCCAGAACCCCTTGTCGGACACTCCGGAATCACCTGTCAGGCATGCCGGAACCACCTCTCGAGCGTGCCAGAATGACGTGCCAGAGACACCGGATGCACCTGCCGAGCACGCCGGAACCTCCTGTTCGACTCGCCGGAACCACCAGCCAGAGACGCCAAAATCCCCTGCCAGGTAGGCCAGAATCACATGGCGGACGCTCCGGAATCTCCCGCCGGGAAGGTAGGAACCACCTCTCAAACATACTGGAAGCACGTGCCGGACATGCCGGCACCACGTACTGGACAGACCAGAAACACCTGCCGGACCTGCCTGAACCACCTGCTGAGCACACCGGAACAACTTGCTCGACTCGCTGGGGCCACCTGCTGGACACCCCAAAATCACCAGCCAGCTAGGCCAGAACCACTTGCCGTACACTCCGGAATCACCTGCTGGTTACACCAGAGCCACTTGGTGGACAATCCAGAATCACCTGCCGGACATGCCAGAACCACCTGTCACACATGCCGGAACCACGTGCCTGACACGCCGGAACCACCTCGCGGACAGACCGGAACCACCTACCAGACATGCCTGAACCACCTGCCGAGCATGCCGGAACCACCTGCCGGACACGCCAAAATCACCTGCGGGCTAGGCCAGAACCACTTGTAGGACTCTCCTGGAGCACCTGCCGGGCATGCGGGAACCACCTCTCAGACGTGCCAGAACCACGTGCGGCACATGACGGAACCCATTACCGGACAGACCGGAACCACCTGCTGGACACGCCAGAATCACCTGCCAAGAACACCGGAACCACCTGAACAGCTCGCCAGAAACACCTGCCGGGCATGCCAAAATCACCTGCCGGCTACACCAGAACCTCTTGCCGGACACTCCGGAATCACCTGCCAGACATGATGCAACCAAATGTCAGACGTGCCAGAACCACGTGCCAGAGACACCGGATGCAACTGCCGAGCATGCCGGAACCTCCTGCTCAACTCGCTGTAACCACCTGCCGGGGACGCCAAAATCACCTGTCAGCTAGGCCAGAACCACGTGGCGGACTCTATGGAATCACCCGCCGGGCATGCCGGAACCAGCTCTCAGACGTGCCAGAAGCACGTGCCGGACACGCCGGAACCACCTACTAGAGAGACCGGAACCACCTGCCAGACCCGCCTGAACCACCTGCTGAGTACGCTGGAACAACCTGCTCTACTCGCTGGAGCCACCTGCTGGACACGCCAAAATCACCTGATGGCTACGCCAGCACCACTCGGCAGACAAGCCAGAATCACCTGCAGGGTATGCCGGAACCACCTCTCAGACGTGCCAGAACCCCTTGTCGGACACTCCGGAATCACCTGTCAGGCATGCCGGAACCACCTCTCGAGCGTGCCAGAATGACGTGCCAGAGACACCGGATGCACCTGCCGAGCACGCCGGAACCTCCTGTTCGACTCGCCGGAACCACCAGCCAGAGACGCCAAAATCCCCTGCCAGGTAGGCCAGAATCACATGGCGGACGCTCCGGAATCTCCCGCCGGGAAGGTAGGAACCACCTCTCAAACATACTGGAAGCACGTGCCGGACATGCCGGCACCACGTACTGGACAGACCAGAAACACCTGCCGGACCTGCCTGAACCACCTGCTGAGCACACCGGAACAACTTGCTCGACTCGCTGGGGCCACCTGCTGGACACCCCCAAAATCACCAGCCAGCTAGGCCAGAACCACTTGCCGTACACTCCGGAATCACCTGCTGGTTACACCAGAGCCACTTGGTGGACAATCCAGAATCACCTGCCGGACATGCCAGAACCACCTGTCACACATGCCGGAACCACGTGCCTGACACGCCGGAACCACCTCGCGGACAGACCGGAACCACCTACCAGACATGCCTGAACCACCTGCCGAGCATGCCGGAACCACCTGCCGGACACGCCAAAATCACCTGCGGGCTAGGCCAGAACCACTTGTAGGACTCTCCTGGAGCACCTGCCGGGCATGCGGGAACCACCTCTCAGACGTGCCAGAACCACGTGCGGCACATGACGGAACCCATTACCGGACAGACCGGAACCACCTGCTGGACACGCCAGAATCACCTGCCAAGAACACCGGAACCACCTGAACAGCTCGCCAGAAACACCTGCCGGACATGCCAAAATCACCTGCCGGCTACACCAGAACCTCTTGCCGGACACTCCGGAATCACCTGCCAGACATGATGCAACCAAATGTCAGACGTGCCAGAACCACGTGCCAGAGACACCGGATGCAACTGCCGAGCATGCCGGAACCTCCTGCTCAACTCGCTGTAACCACCTGCCGGGGACGCCAAAATCACCTGTCAGCTAGGCCAGAACCACGTGGCGGACTCTATGGAATCACCCGCCGGGCATGCCGGAACCAGCTCTCAGACGTGCCAGAAGCACGTGCCGGACACGCCGGAACCACCTACTAGAGAGACCGGAACCACCTGCCAGACCCGCCTGAACCACCTGCTGAGTACGCTGGAACAACCTGCTCTACTCGCTGGAGCCACCTGCTGGACACGCCAAAATCACCTGATGGCTACGCCAGCACCACTCGGCAGACAAGCCAGAATCACCTGCAGGGTATGCCGGAACCACCTCTCAGACGTGCCAGAACCCCTTGTCGGACACTCCGGAATCACCTGTCAGGCATGCCGGAACCACCTCTCGAGCGTGCCAGAATGACGTGCCAGAGACACCGGATGCACCTGCCGAGCACGCCGGAACCTCCTGTTCGACTCGCCGGAACCACCAGCCAGAGACGCCAAAATCCCCTGCCAGGTAGGCCAGAATCACATGGCGGACGCTCCGGAATCTCCCGCCGGGAAGGTAGGAACCACCTCTCAAACATACTGGAAGCACGTGCCGGACATGCCGGCACCACGTACTGGACAGACCAGAAACACCTGCCGGACCTGCCTGAACCACCTGCTGAGCACACCGGAACAACTTGCTCGACTCGCTGGGGCCACCTGCTGGACACCCCAAAATCACCAGCCAGCTAGGCCAGAACCACTTGCCGTACACTCCGGAATCACCTGCTGGTTACACCAGAGCCACTTGGTGGACAATCCAGAATCACCTGCCGGACATGCCAGAACCACCTGTCACACATGCCGGAACCACGTGCCTGACACGCCGGAACCACCTCGCGGACAGACCGGAACCACCTACCAGACATGCCTGAACCACCTGCCGAGCATGCCGGAACCACCTGCCGGACACGCCAAAATCACCTGCGGGCTAGGCCAGAACCACTTGTAGGACTCTCCTGGAGCACCTGCCGGGCATGCGGGAACCACCTCTCAGACGTGCCAGAACCACGTGCGGCACATGACGGAACCCATTACCGGACAGACCGGAACCACCTGCTGGACACGCCAGAATCACCTGCCAAGAACACCGGAACCACCTGAACAGCTCGCCAGAAACACCTGCCGGGCATGCCAAAATCACCTGCCGGCTACACCAGAACCTCTTGCCGGACACTCCGGAATCACCTGCCAGACATGATGCAACCAAATGTCAGACGTGCCAGAACCACGTGCCAGAGACACCGGATGCAACTGCCGAGCATGCCGGAACCTCCTGCTCAACTCGCTGTAACCACCTGCCGGGGACGCCAAAATCACCTGTCAGCTAGGCCAGAACCACGTGGCGGACTCTATGGAATCACCCGCCGGGCATGCCGGAACCAGCTCTCAGACGTGCCAGAAGCACGTGCCGGACACGCCGGAACCACCTACTAGAGAGACCGGAACCACCTGCCAGACCCGCCTGAACCACCTGCTGAGTACGCTGGAACAACCTGCTCTACTCGCTGGAGCCACCTGCTGGACACGCCAAAATCACCTGATGGCTACGCCAGCACCACTCGGCAGACAAGCCAGAATCACCTGCAGGGTATGCCGGAACCACCTCTCAGACGTGCCAGAACCCCTTGTCGGACACTCCGGAATCACCTGTCAGGCATGCCGGAACCACCTCTCGAGCGTGCCAGAATGACGTGCCAGAGACACCGGATGCACCTGCCGAGCACGCCGGAACCTCCTGTTCGACTCGCCGGAACCACCAGCCAGAGACGCCAAAATCCCCTGCCAGGTAGGCCAGAATCACATGGCGGACGCTCCGGAATCTCCCGCCGGGAAGGTAGGAACCACCTCTCAAACATACTGGAAGCACGTGCCGGACATGCCGGCACCACGTACTGGACAGACCAGAAACACCTGCCGGACCTGCCTGAACCACCTGCTGAGCACACCGGAACAACTTGCTCGACTCGCTGGGGCCACCTGCTGGACACCCCAAAATCACCAGCCAGCTAGGCCAGAACCACTTGCCGTACACTCCGGAATCACCTGCTGGTTACACCAGAGCCACTTGGTGGACAATCCAGAATCACCTGCCGGACATGCCAGAACCACCTGTCACACATGCCGGAACCACGTGCCTGACACGCCGGAACCACCTCGCGGACAGACCGGAACCACCTACCAGACATGCCTGAACCACCTGCCGAGCATGCCGGAACCACCTGCCGGACACGCCAAAATCACCTGCGGGCTAGGCCAGAACCACTTGTAGGACTCTCCTGGAGCACCTGCCGGGCATGCGGGAACCACCTCTCAGACGTGCCAGAACCACGTGCGGCACATGACGGAACCCATTACCGGACAGACCGGAACCACCTGCTGGACACGCCAGAATCACCTGCCAAGAACACCGGAACCACCTGAACAGCTCGCCAGAAACACCTGCCGGGCATGCCAAAATCACCTGCCGGCTACACCAGAACCTCTTGCGGACACTCCGGAATCACCTGCCAGACATGATGCAACCAAATGTCAGACGTGCCAGAACCACGTGCCAGAGACACCGGATGCAACTGCCGAGCATGCCGGAACCTCCTGCTCAACTCGCTGTAACCACCTGCCGGGGACGCCAAAATCACCTGTCAGCTAGGCCAGAACCACGTGGCGGACTCTATGGAATCACCCGCCGGGCATGCCGGAACCAGCTCTCAGACGTGCCAGAAGCACGTGCCGGACACGCCGGAACCACCTACTAGAGAGACCGGAACCACCTGCCAGACCCGCCTGAACCACCTGCTGAGTACGCTGGAACAACCTGCTCTACTCGCTGGAGCCACCTGCTGGACACGCCAAAATCACCTGATGGCTACGCCAGCACCACTCGGCAGACAAGCCAGAATCACCTGCAGGGTATGCCGGAACCACCTCTCAGACGTGCCAGAACCCCTTGTCGGACACTCCGGAATCACCTGTCAGGCATGCCGGAACCACCTCTCGAGCGTGCCAGAATGACGTGCCAGAGACACCGGATGCACCTGCCGAGCACGCCGGAACCTCCTGTTCGACTCGCCGGAACCACCAGCCAGAGACGCCAAAATCCCCTGCCAGGTAGGCCAGAATCACATGGCGGACGCTCCGGAATCTCCCGCCGGGAAGGTAGGAACCACCTCTCAAACATACTGGAAGCACGTGCCGGACATGCCGGCACCACGTACTGGACAGACCAGAAACACCTGCCGGACCTGCCTGAACCACCTGCTGAGCACACCGGAACAACTTGCTCGACTCGCTGGAGCCACCTGCTGGACACCCCAAAATCACCAGCCAGCTAGGCCAGAACCACTTGCCGTACACTCCGGAATCACCTGCTGGTTACACCAGAGCCACTTGGTGGACAATCCAGAATCACCTGCCGGACATGCCAGAACCACCTGTCACACATGCCGGAACCACGTGCCTGACACGCCGAACCACCTCGCGGACAGACCGGAACCACCTACCAGACATGCCTGAACCACCTGCCGAGCATGCCGGAACCACCTGCCGGACACGCCAAAATCACCTGCGGGCTAGGCCAGAACCACTTGTAGGACTCTCCTGGAGCACCTGCCGGGCATGCGGGAACCACCTCTCAGACGTGCCAGAACCACGTGCGGCACATGACGGAACCCATTACCGGACAGACCGGAACCACCTGCTGGACACGCCAGAATCACCTGCCAAGAACACCGGAACCACCTGAACAGCTCGCCAGAAACACCTGCCGGGCATGCCAAAATCACCTGCCGGCTACACCAGAACCTCTTGCCGGACACTCCGGAATCACCTGCCAGACATGATGCAACCAAATGTCAGACGTGCCAGAACCACGTGCCAGAGACACCGGATGCAACTGCCGAGCATGCCGGAACCTCCTGCTCAACTCGCTGTAACCACCTGCCGGGGACGCCAAAATCACCTGTCAGCTAGGCCAGAACCACGTGGCGGACTCTATGGAATCACCCGCCGGGCATGCCGGAACCAGCTCTCAGACGTGCCAGAAGCACGTGCCGGACACGCCGGAACCACCTACTAGAGAGACCGGAACCACCTGCCAGACCCGCCTGAACCACCTGCTGAGTACGCTGGAACAACCTGCTCTACTCGCTGGAGCCACCTGCTGGACACGCCAAAATCACCTGATGGCTACGCCAGCACCACTCGGCAGACAAGCCAGAATCACCTGCAGGGTATGCCGGAACCACCTCTCAGACGTGCCAGAACCCCTTGTCGGGACACTCCGGAATCACCTGTCAGGCATGCCGGAACCACCTCTCGAGCGTGCCAGAATGACGTGCCAGAGACAACCGGATGCACCTGCCGAGCACGCCGGAACCTCCTGTTCGACTCGCCGGAACCACCAGCCAGAGACGCCAAAATCCCCTGCCAGGTAGGCCAGAATCACATGGCGGACGCTCCGGAATCTCCCGCCGGGAAGGTAGGAACCACCTCTCAAACATACTGGAAGCACGTGCCGGACATGCCGGCACCACGTACTGGACAGACCAGAAACACCTGCCGGACCTGCCTGAACCACCTGCTGAGCACACCGGAACAACTTGCTCGACTCGCTGGAGCCACCTGCTGGACACCCCAAAATCACCAGCCAGCTAGGCCAGAACCACTTGCCGTACACTCCGGAATCACCTGCTGGTTACACCAGAGCCACTTGGTGGACAATCCAGAATCACCTGCCGGACATGCCAGAACCACCTGTCACACATGCCGGAACCACGTGCCTGACACGCCGGAACCACCTCGCGGACAGACCGGAACCACCTACCAGACATGCCTGAACCACCTGCCGAGCATGCCGGAACCACCTGCCGGACACGCCAAAATCACCTGCGGGCTAGGCCAGAACCACTTGTAGGACTCTCCTGGAGCACCTGCCGGGCATGCGGGAACCACCTCTCAGACGTGCCAGAACCACGTGCGGCACATGACGGAACCCATTACCGGACAGACCGGAACCACCTGCTGGACACAGCCAGAATCACCTGCCAAGAACACCGGAACCACCTGAACAGCTCGCCAGAAACACCTGCCGGGCATGCCAAAATCACCTGCCGGCTACACCAGAACCTCTTGCCGGACACTCCGGAATCACCTGCCAGACATGATGCAACCAAATGTCAGACGTGCCAGAACCACGTGCCAGAGACACCGGATGCAACTGCCGAGCATGCCGGAACCTCCTGCTCAACTCGCTGTAACCACCTGCCGGGGACGCCAAAATCACCTGTCAGCTAGGCCAGAACCACGTGGCGGACTCTATGGAATCACCCGCCGGGCATGCCGGAACCAGCTCTCAGACGTGCCAGAAGCACGTGCCGGACACGCCGGAACCACCTACTAGAGAGACCGGAACCACCTGCCAGACCCGCCTGAACCACCTGCTGAGTACGCTGGAACAACCTGCTCTACTCGCTGGAGCCACCTGCTGGACACGCCAAAATCACCTGATGGCTACGCCAGCACCACTCGGCAGACAAGCCAGAATCACCTGCAGGGTATGCCGGAACCACCTCTCAGACGTGCCAGAACCCCTTGTCGGACACTCCGGAATCACCTGTCAGGCATGCCGGAACCACCTCTCGAGCGTGCCAGAATGACGTGCCAGAGACACCGGATGCACCTGCCGAGCACGCCGGAACCTCCTGTTCGACTCGCCGGAACCACCAGCCAGAGACGCCAAAATCCCCTGCCAGGTAGGCCAGAATCACATGGCGGACGCTCCGGAATCTCCCGCCGGGAAGGTAGGAACCACCTCTCAAACATACTGGAAGCACGTGCCGGACATGCCGGCACCACGTACTGGACAGACCAGAAACACCTGCCGGACCTGCCTGAACCACCTGCTGAGCACACCGGAACAACTTGCTCGACTCGCTGGGAGCCACCTGCTGGACACCCCAAAATCACCAGCCAGCTAGGCCAGAACCACTTGCCGTACACTCCGGAATCACCTGCTGGTTACACCAGAGCCACTTGGTGGACAATCCAGAATCACCTGCCGGACATGCCAGAACCACCTGTCACACATGCCGGAACCACGTGCCTGACACGCCGGAACCACCTCGCGGACAGACCGGAACCACCTACCAGACATGCCTGAACCACCTGCCGAGCATGCCGGAACCACCTGCCGGACACGCCAAAATCACCTGCGGGCTAGGCCAGAACCACTTGTAGGACTCTCCTGGAGCACCTGCCGGGCATGCGGGAACCACCTCTCAGACGTGCCAGAACCACGTGCGGCACATGACGGAACCCATTACCGGACAGACCGGAACCACCTGCTGGACACGCCAGAATCACCTGCCAAGAACACCGGAACCACCTGAACAGCTCGCCAGAAAACACCTGCCGGGCATGCCAAAATCACCTGCCGGCTACACCAGAACCTCTTGCCGGACACTCCGGAATCACCTGCCAGACATGATGCAACCAAATGTCAGACGTGCCAGAACCACGTGCCAGAGACACCGGATGCAACTGCCGAGCATGCCGGAACCTCCTGCTAAAAAAAAAAAAACCACCTGCCGGACGCCAA
>NW_027225292.1:0-27913 GCF_041296235.1 Equus asinus
CGTTGTCCGGCAGGTGGTTTTTTTTTTTTTTGCAGGTGGTTCAGGCATGTCTGGTAGGTGGTTCCGGTCTGTCCGCGAGGTGGTTCCGGCGTGTCAGGCACGTGGTTCCGGCATGTGTGACAGGTGGTTCTGGCATGTCCGGCAGGTGATTCTGGATTGTCCACCAAGTGGCTCTGGTGTAACCAGCAGGTGATTCCGGAGTGTACGGCAAGTGGTTCTGGCCTAGCTGGCTGGTGATTTTGGGTGTCCAGCAGGTGGCCCCAGCGAGTCGAGCAAGTTGTTCCGGTGTGCTCAGCAGGTGGTTCAGGCAGGTCCGGCAGGTGTTCTGGTCTGTCCAGTACGTGGTGCCGGCATGTCCGGCACGTGCTTCCAGTATGTTTGAGAGGTGGTTCCTACCTTCCCGGCGGGAGATTCCGGAGCGTCCGCCATGTGATTCTGGCCTACCTGGCAGGGGATTTTGGCGTCTCTGGCTGGTGGTTCCGGCGAGTCGAAGAGGAGGTTCCGGCGTGCTCGGCAGGTGCATCCGGTGTCTCTGGCACGTCATTCTGGCACGCTCGAGAGGTGGTTCCGGCATGCCTGACAGGTGATTCCGGCGTGTCCGACAAGGGGTTCTGGCACGTTCTGAGAGGTGGTTCCGGCATACCCTGCAGGTGATTCTGGCTTGTCTGCCGAGTGGTGCTGGCGTAGCCATCAGGTGATTTTGGCGTGTCCAGCAGGTGGCTCCAGCGAGTAGAGCAGGTTGTTCCAGCGTACTCAGCAGGTGGTTCAGGCGGGGTCTGGCAGGTGGTTCCGGTCTCTCTAGTAGGTGGTTCCGGCGTGTCCGGCACGTGCTTCTGGCACGTCTGAGAGCTGGTTCCGGCATGCCCGGCGGGTGATTCCATAGAGTCCGCCACGTGGTTCTGGCCTAGCTGACAGGTGATTTTGGCGTCCCCGGCAGGTGGTTACAGCGAGTTGAGCAGGAGGTTCCGGCATGCTCGGCAGTTGCATCCGGTGTCTCTGGCACGTGGTTCTGGCACGTCTGACATTTGGTTGCATCATGTCTGGCAGGTGATTCCGGAGTGTCCGGCAAGAGGTTCTGGTGTAGCCGGCAGGTGATTTTGGCATGCCCGGCAGGTGTTTCTGGCGAGCTGTTCAGGTGGTTCCGGTGTTCTTGGCAGGTGATTCTGGCGTGTCCAGCAGGTGGTTCCGGTCTGTCCGGTAATGGGTTCCGTCATGTGCCGCACGTGGTTCTGGCACGTCTGAGAGGTGGTTCCCGCATGCCCGGCAGGTGCTCCAGGAGAGTCCTACAAGTGGTTCTGGCCTAGCCCGCAGGTGATTTTGGCGTGTCCGGCAGGTGGTTCCGGCATGCTCGGCAGGTGGTTCAGGCATGTCTGGTAGGTGGTTCCGGTCTGTCCGCGAGGTGGTTCCGGCGTGTCAGGCACGTGGTTCCGGCATGTGTGACAGGTGGTTCTGGCATGTCCGGCAGGTGATTCTGGATTGTCCACCAAGTGGCTCTGGTGTAACCAGCAGGTGATTCCGGAGTGTACGGCAAGTGGTTCTGGCCTAGCTGGCTGGTGATTTTGGGGTGTCCAGCAGGTGGCTCCAGCGAGTCGAGCAAGTTGTTCCGGTGTGCTCAGCAGGTGGTTCAGGCAGGTCCGGCAGGTGTTTCTGGTCTGTCCAGTACGTGGTGCCGGCATGTCCGGCACGTGCTTCCAGTATGTTTGAGAGGTGGTTCCTACCTTCCCGGCGGGAGATTCCGGAGCGTCCGCCATGTGATTCTGGCCTACCTGGCAGGGGATTTTGGCGTCTCTGGCTGGTGGTTCCGGCGAGTCGAAGAGGAGGTTCCGGCGTGCTCGGCAGGTGCATCCGGTGTCTCTGGCACGTCATTCTGGCACGCTCGAGAGGTGGTTCCGGCATGCCTGACAGGTGATTCCGGCGTGTCCGACAAGGGGTTCTGGCACGTCTGAGAGGTGGTTCCGGCATACCCTGCAGGTGATCTGGCTTGTCTGCCGAGTGGTGCTGGCGTAGCCATCAGGTGATTTTGGCGTGTCCAGCAGGTGGCTCCAGCGAGTAGAGCAGGTTGTTCCAGCGTACTCAGCAGGTGGTTCAGGCGGGTCTGGCAGGTGGTTCCGGTCTCTCTAGTAGGTGGTTCCGGCGTGTCCGGCACGTGCTTCTGGCACGTCTGAGAGCTGGTTCCGGCATGCCCGGCGGGTGATTCCATAGAGTCCGCCACGTGGTTCTGGCCTAGCTGACAGGTGATTTTGGCGTCCCCGGCAGGTGGTTACAGCGAGTTGAGCAGGAGGTTCCGGCATGCTCGGCAGTTGCATCCGGTGTCTCTGGCACGTGGTTCTGGCACGTCTGACATTTGGTTGCATCATGTCTGGCAGGTGATTCCGGAGTGTCCGGCAAGAGGTTCTGGTGTAGCCGGCAGGTGATTTTGGCATGCCCCGGCAGGTGTTTCTGGCGAGCTGTTCAGGTGGTTCCGGTGTTCTTGGCAGGTGATTCTGGCGTGTCCAGCAGGTGGTTCCGGTCTGTCCGGTAATGGGTTCCGTCATGTGCCGCACGTGGTTCTGGCACGTCTGAGAGGTGGTTCCCGCATGCCCGGCAGGTGCTCCAGGAGAGTCCTACAAGTGGTTCTGGCCTAGCCCGCAGGTGATTTTGGCGTGTCCGGCAGGTGGTTCCGGCATGCTCGGCAGGTGGTTCAGGCATGTCTGGTAGGTGGTTCCGGTCTGTCCGCGAGGTGGTTCCGGCGTGTCAGGCACGTGGTTCCGGCATGTGTGACAGGTGGTTCTGGCATGTCCGGCAGGTGATTCTGGATTGTCCACCAAGTGGCTCTGGTGTAACCAGCAGGTGATTCCGGAGTGTACGGCAAGTGGTTCTGGCCTAGCTGGCTGGTGATTTTGGGGTGTCCAGCAGGTGGCTCCAGCGAGTCGAGCAAGTTGTTCCGGTGTGCTCAGCAGGTGGTTCAGGCAGGTCCGGCAGGTGTTTCTGGTCTGTCCAGTACGTGGTGCCGCATGTCCGGCACGTGCTTCCAGTATGTTTGAGAGGTGGTTCCTACCTTCCCGGCGGGAGATTCCGGAGCGTCCGCCATGTGATTCTGGCCTACCTGGCAGGGGATTTTGGCGTCTCTGGCTGGTGGTTCCGGCGAGTCGAAGAGGAGGTTCCGGCGTGCTCGGCAGGTGCATCCGGGTGTCTCTGGCACGTCATTCTGGCACGCTCGAGAGGTGGTTCCGGCATGCCTGACAGGTGATTCCGGCGTGTCGACAAGGGGTTCTGGCACGTCTGAGAGGTGGTTCCGGCATACCCTGCAGGTGATTCTGGCTTGTCTGCCGAGTGGTGCTGGCGTAGCCATCAGGTGATTTTGGCGTGTCCAGCAGGTGGCTCCAGCGAGTAGAGCAGGTTGTTCCAGCGTACTCAGCAGGTGGTTCAGGCGGGTCTGGCAGGTGGTTCCGGTCTCTCTAGTAGGTGGTTCCGGCGTGTCCGGCACGTGCTTCTGGCACGTCTGAGAGCTGGTTCCGGCATGCCCGGCGGGTGATTCCATAGAGTCCGCCACGTGGTTCTGGCCTAGCTGACAGGTGATTTTGGCGTCCCCGGCAGGTGGTTACAGCGAGTTGAGCAGGAGGTTCCGGCATGCTCGGCAGTTGCATCCGGTGTCTCTGGCACGTGGTTCTGGCACGTCTGACATTTGGTTGCATCATGTCTGGCAGGTGATTCCGGAGTGTCCGGCAAGAGGTTCTGGTGTAGCCGGCAGGTGATTTTGGCATGCCCGGCAGGTGTTTCTGGCGAGCTGTTCAGGTGGTTCCGGTGTTCTTGGCAGGTGATTCTGGCGTGTCCAGCAGGTGGTTCCGGTCTGTCCGGTAATGGGTTCCGTCATGTGCCGCACGTGGTTCTGGCACGTCTGAGAGGTGGTTCCCGCATGCCCGGCAGGTGCTCCAGGAGAGTCCTACAAGTGGTTCTGGCCTAGCCCGCAGGTGATTTTGGCGTGTCCGGCAGGTGGTTCCGGCATGCTCGGCAGGTGGTTCAGGCATGTCTGGTAGGTGGTTCCGGTCTGTCCGCGAGGTGGTTCCGGCGTGTCAGGCACGTGGTTCCGGCATGTGTGACAGGTGGTTCTGGCATGTCCGGCAGGTGATTCTGGATTGTCCACCAAGTGGCTCTGGTGTAACCAGCAGGTGATTCCGGAGTGTACGGCAAGTGGTTCTGGCCTAGCTGGCTGGTGATTTTGGGGTGTCCAGCAGGTGGCCCCAGCGAGTCGAGCAAGTTGTTCCGGTGTGCTCAGCAGGTGGTTCAGGCAGGTCCGGCAGGTGTTTCTGGTCTGTCCAGTACGTGGTGCCGGCATGTCCGGCACGTGCTTCCAGTATGTTTGAGAGGTGGTTCCTACCTTCCCGGCGGAGATTCCGGAGCGTCCGCCATGTGATTCTGGCCTACCTGGCAGGGGATTTTGGCGTCTCTGGCTGGTGGTTCCGGCGAGTCGAAGAGGAGGTTCCGGCGTGCTCGGCAGGTGCATCCGGTGTCTCTGGCACGTCATTCTGGCACGCTCGAGAGGTGGTTCCGGCATGCCTGACAGGTGATTCCGGCGTGTCCGACAAGGGGTTCTGGCACGTCTGAGAGGTGGTTCCGGCATACCCTGCAGGTGATTCTGGCTTGTCTGCCGAGTGGTGCTGGCGTAGCCATCAGGTGATTTTGGCGTGTCCAGCAGGTGGCTCCAGCGAGTAGAGCAGGTTGTTCCAGCGTACTCAGCAGGTGGTTCAGGCGGGTCTGGCAGGTGGTTCCGGTCTCTCTAGTAGGTGGTTCCGGCGTGTCCGGCACGTGCTTCTGGCACGTCTGAGAGCTGGTTCCGGCATGCCCGGCGGGTGATTCCATAGAGTCCGCCACGTGGTTCTGGCCTAGCTGACAGGTGATTTTGGCGTCCCGGCAGGTGGTTACAGCGAGTTGAGCAGGAGGTTCCGGCATGCTCGCAGTTGCATCCGGTGTCTCTGGCACGTGGTTCTGGCACGTCTGACATTTGGTTGCATCATGTCTGGCAGGTGATTCCGGAGTGTCCGGCAAGAGGTTCTGGTGTAGCCGGCAGGTGATTTTGGCATGCCCGGCAGGTGTTTCTGGCGAGCTGTTCAGGTGGTTCCGGTGTTCTTGGCAGGTGATTCTGGCGTGTCCAGCAGGTGGTTCCGGTCTGTCCGGTAATGGGTTCCGTCATGTGCCGCACGTGGTTCTGGCACGTCTGAGAGGTGGTTCCCGCATGCCCGGCAGGTGCTCCAGGAGAGTCCTACAAGTGGTTCTGGCCTAGCCCGCAGGTGATTTTGGCGTGTCCGGCAGGTGGTTCCGGCATGCTCGGCAGGTGGTTCAGGCATGTCTGGTAGGTGGTTCCGGTCTGTCCGCGAGGTGGTTCCGGCGTGTCAGGCACGTGGTTCCGGCATGTGTGACAGGTGGTTCTGGCATGTCCGGCAGGTGATTCTGGATTGTCCACCAAGTGGCTCTGGTGTAACCAGCAGGTGATTCCGGAGTGTACGGCAAGTGGTTCTGGCCTAGCTGGCTGGTGATTTTGGGGTGTCCAGCAGGTGGCCCCAGCGAGTCGAGCAAGTTGTTCCGGTGTGCTCAGCAGGTGGTTCAGGCAGGTCCGGCAGGTGTTTCTGGTCTGTCCAGTACGTGGTGCCGGCATGTCCGGCACGTGCTTCCAGTATGTTTGAGAGGTGGTTCCTACCTTCCCGGCGGGAGATTCCGGAGCGTCCGCCATGTGATTCTGGCCTACCTGGCAGGGGATTTTGGCGTCTCTGGCTGGTGGTTCCGGCGAGTCGAAGAGGAGGTTCCGGCGTGCTCGGCAGGTGCATCCGGTGTCTCTGGCACGTCATTCTGGCACGCTCGAGAGGTGGTTCCGGCATGCCTGACAGGTGATTCCGGCGTGTCCGACAAGGGGTTCTGGCACGTCTGAGAGGTGGTTCCGGCATACCCTGCAGGTGATTCTGGCTTGTCTGCCGAGTGGTGCTGGCGTAGCCATCAGGTGATTTTGGCGTGTCCAGCAGGTGGCTCCAGCGAGTAGAGCAGGTTGTTCCAGCGTACTCAGCAGGTGGTTCAGGCGGGTCTGGCAGGTGGTTCCGGTCTCTCTAGTAGGTGGTTCCGGCGTGTCCGGCACGTGCTTCTGGCACGTCTGAGAGCTGGTTCCGGCATGCCCGGCGGGTGATTCCATAGAGTCCGCCACGTGGTTCTGGCCTAGCTGACAGGTGATTTTGGCGTCCCCGGCAGGTGGTTACAGCGAGTTGAGCAGGAGGTTCCGGCATGCTCGGCAGTTGCATCCGGTGTCTCTGGCACGTGGTTCTGGCACGTCTGACATTTGGTTGCATCATGTCTGGCAGGTGATTCCGGAGTGTCCGGCAAGAGGTTCTGGTGTAGCCGGCAGGTGATTTTGGCATGCCCGGCAGGTGTTTCTGGCGAGCTGTTCAGGTGGTTCCGGTGTTCTTGGCAGGTGATTCTGGCGTGTCCAGCAGGTGGTTCCGGTCTGTCCGGTAATGGGTTCCGTCATGTGCCGCACGTGGTTCTGGCACGTCTGAGAGGTGGTTCCCGCATGCCCGGCAGGTGCTCCAGGAGAGTCCTACAAGTGGTTCTGGCCTAGCCCGCAGGTGATTTTGGCGTGTCCGGCAGGTGGTTCCGGCATGCTCGGCAGGTGGTTCAGGCATGTCTGGTAGGTGGTTCCGGTCTGTCCGCGAGGTGGTTCCGGCGTGTCAGGCACGTGGTTCCGGCATGTGTGACAGGTGGTTCTGGCATGTCCGGCAGGTGATTCTGGATTGTCCACCAAGTGGCTCTGGTGTAACCAGCAGGTGATTCCGGAGTGTACGGCAAGTGGTTCTGGCCTAGCTGGCTGGTGATTTTGGGGTGTCCAGCAGGTGGCCCCAGCGAGTCGAGCAAGTTGTTCCGGTGTGCTCAGCAGGTGGTTCAGGCAGGTCCGGCAGGTGTTTCTGGTCTGTCCAGTACGTGGTGCCGCATGTCCGGCACGTGCTTCAGTATGTTTGAGAGGTGGTTCCTACCTTCCCGGCGGGAGATTCCGGAGCGTCCGCCATGTGATTCTGGCCTACCTGGCAGGGGATTTTGGCGTCTCTGGCTGGTGGTTCCGGCGAGTCGAAGAGGAGGTTCCGGCGTGCTCGGCAGGTGCATCCGGTGTCTCTGGCACGTCATTCTGGCACGCTCGAGAGGTGGTTCCGGCATGCCTGACAGGTGATTCCGGCGTGTCCGACAAGGGGTTCTGGCACGTCTGAGAGGTGGTTCCGGCATACCCTGCAGGTGATTCTGGCTTGTCTGCCGAGTGGTGCTGGCGTAGCCATCAGGTGATTTTGGCGTGTCCAGCAGGTGGCTCCAGCGAGTAGAGCAGGTTGTTCCAGCGTACTCAGCAGGTGGTTCAGGCGGGTCTGGCAGGTGGTTCCGGTCTCTCTAGTAGGTGGTTCCGGCGTGTCCGGCACGTGCTTCTGGCACGTCTGAGAGCTGGTTCCGGCATGCCCGGCGGGTGATTCCATAGAGTCCGCCACGTGGTTCTGGCCTAGCTGACAGGTGATTTTGGCGTCCCCGGCAGGTGGTTACAGCGAGTTGAGCAGGAGGTTCCGGCATGCTCGGCAGTTGCATCCGGTGTCTCTGGCACGTGGTTCTGGCACGTCTGACATTTGGTTGCATCATGTCTGGCAGGTGATTCCGGAGTGTCCGGCAAGAGGTTCTGGTGTAGCCGGCAGGTGATTTTGGCATGCCCGGCAGGTGTTTCTGGCGAGCTGTTCAGGTGGTTCCGGTGTTCTTGGCAGGTGATTCTGGCGTGTCCAGCAGGTGGTTCCGGTCTGTCCGGTAATGGGTTCCGTCATGTGCCGCACGTGGTTCTGGCACGTCTGAGAGGTGGTTCCCGCATGCCGGCAGGTGCTCCAGGAGAGTCCTACAAGTGGTTCTGGCCTAGCCCGCAGGTGATTTTGGCGTGTCCGGCAGGTGGTTCCGGCATGCTCGGCAGGTGGTTCAGGCGGGTCTGGCAGGTGGTTCCGGTCTCTCTAGTAGGTGGTTCCGGCGTGTCAGGCACGTGGTTCCGGCATGTGTGACAGGTGGTTCTGGCATGTCCGGCAGGTGATTCTGGATTGTCCACCAAGTGGCTCTGGTGTAACCAGCAGGTGATTCCGGAGTGTACGGCAAGTGGTTCTGGCCTAGCTGGCTGGTGATTTTGGGGTGTCCAGCAGGTGGCTCCAGCGAGTCGAGCAAGTTGTTCCGGTGTGCTCAGCAGGTGGTTCAGGCAGGTCCGGCAGGTGTTTCTGGTCTGTCCAGTACGTGGTGCCGGCATGTCCGGCACGTGCTTCCAGTATGTTTGAGAGGTGGTTCCTACCTTCCCGGCGGGAGATTCCGGAGCGTCCGCCATGTGATTCTGGCCTACCTGGCAGGGATTTTGGCGTCTCTGGCTGGTGGTTCCGGCGAGTCGAAGAGGAGGTTCCGGCGTGCTCGGCAGGTGCATCCGGTGTCTCTGGCACGTCATTCTGGCACGCTCGAGAGGTGGTTCCGGCATGCCTGACAGGTGATTCCGGAGTGTCCGACAAGGGGTTCTGGCACGTCTGAGAGGTGGTTCCGGCATACCCTGCAGGTGATTCTGGCTTGTCTGCCGAGTGGTGCTGGCGTAGCCATCAGGTGATTTTGGCGTGTCCAGCAGGTGGCTCCAGCGAGTAGAGCAGGTTGTTCCAGCGTACTCAGCAGGTGGTTCAGGCGGGTCTGGCAGGTGGTTCCGGTCCTCTCTAGTAGGTGGTTCCGGCGTGTCCGGCACGTGCTTCTGGCACGTCTGAGAGCTGGTTCCGGCATGCCCGGCGGGTGATTCCATAGAGTCCGCCACGTGGTTCTGGCCTAGCTGACAGGTGATTTTGGCGTCCCCGGCAGGTGGTTACAGCGAGTTGAGCAGGAGGTTCCGGCATGCTCGGCAGTTGCATCCGGTGTCTCTGGCACGTGGTTCTGGCACGTCTGACATTTGGTTGCATCATGTCTGGCAGGTGATTCCGGAGTGTCCGGCAAGAGGTTCTGGTGTAGCCGGCAGGTGATTTTGGCATGCCCGGCAGGTGTTTCTGGCGAGCTGTTCAGGTGGTTCCGGTGTTCTTGGCAGGTGATTCTGGCGTGTCCAGCAGGTGGTTCCGGTCTGTCCGGTAATGGGTTCCGTCATGT
The DNA here is from genome assembly GCF_041296235.1 of Equus asinus. Classification (NCBI taxonomy): domain Eukaryota; kingdom Metazoa; phylum Chordata; class Mammalia; order Perissodactyla; family Equidae; genus Equus; species Equus asinus. Next base: position 9,130 of record NW_027225292.1, read on the forward strand.
GCCGCACGTGGTTCTGGCACGTCTGAGAGGTGGTTCCCGCATGCCCGGCAGGTGCTCCAGGAGAGTCCTACAAGTGGTTCTGGCCTAGCCCGCAGGTGATTTTGGCGTGTCCGGCAGGTGGTTCCGGCATGCTCGGCAGGTGGTTCAGGCATGTCTGGTAGGTGGTTCCGGTCTGTCCGCGAGGTGGTTCCGGCGTGTCAGGCACGTGGTTCCGGCATGTGTGACAGGTGGTTCTGGCATGTCCGGCAGGTGATTCTGGATTGTCCACCAAGTGGCTCTGGTGTAACCAGCAGGTGATTCCGGAGTGTACGGCAAGTGGTTCTGGCCTAGCTGGCTGGTGATTTTGGGGTGTCCAGCAGGTGGCTCCAGCGAGTCGAGCAAGTTGTTCCGGTGTGCTCAGGCAGGTGGTTCAGGCAGGTCCGGCAGGTGTTTCTGGTCTGTCCAGTACGTGGTGCCGGCATGTCCGGCACGTGCTTCCAGTATGTTTGAGAGGTGGTTCCTACCTTCCCGGCGGGAGATTCCGGAGCGTCCGCCATGTGATTCTGGCCTACCTGGCAGGGGATTTTGGCGTCTCTGGCTGGTGGTTCCGGCGAGTCGAAGAGGAGGTTCCGGCGTGCTCGGCAGGTGCATCCGGTGTCTCTGGCACGTCATTCTGGCACGCTCGAGAGGTGGTTCCGGCATGCCTGACAGGTGATTCCGGCGTGTCCGACAAGGGGTTCTGGCACGTCTGAGAGGTGGTTCCGGCATACCCTGCAGGTGATTCTGGCTTGTCTGCCGAGTGGTGCTGGCGTAGCCATCAGGTGATTTTGGCGTGTCCAGCAGGTGGCTCCAGCGAGTAGAGCAGGTTGTTCCAGCGTACTCAGCAGGTGGTTCAGGCGGGTCTGGCAGGTGGTTCCGGTCTCTCTAGTAGGTGGTTCCGGCGTGTCCGGCACGTGCTTCTGGCACGTCTGAGAGCTGGTTCCGGCATGCCCGGCGGGTGATTCCATAGAGTCCGCCACGTGGTTCTGGCCTAGCTGACAGGTGATTTTGGCGTCCCCGGCAGGTGGTTACAGCGAGTTGAGCAGGAGGTTCCGGCATGCTCGGCAGTTGCATCCGGTGTCTCTGGCACGTGGTTCTGGCACGTCTGACATTTGGTTGCATCATGTCTGCAGGTGATTCCGGAGTGTCCGGCAAGAGGTTCTGGTGTAGCCGGCAGGTGATTTTGGCATGCCCGGCAGGTGTTTCTGGCGAGCTGTTCAGGTGGTTCCGGTGTTCTTGGCAGGTGATTCTGGCGTGTCCAGCAGGTGGTTCCGGTCTGTCCGGTAATGGGTTCCGTCATGTGCCGCACGTGGTTCTGGCACGTCTGAGAGGTGGTTCCCGCATGCCCGGCAGGTGCTCCAGGAGAGTCCTACAAGTGGTTCTGGCCTAGCCCGCAGGTGATTTTGGCGTGTCCGGCAGGTGGTTCCGGCATGCTCGGCAGGTGGTTCAGGCATGTCTGGTAGGTGGTTCCGGTCTGTCCGCGAGGTGGTTCCGGCGTGTCAGGCACGTGGTTCCGGCATGTGTGACAGGTGGTTCTGGCATGTCCGGCAGGTGATTCTGGATTGTCCACCAAGTGGCTCTGGTGTAACCAGCAGGTGATTCCGGAGTGTACGGCAAGTGGTTCTGGCCTAGCTGGCTGGTGATTTTGGGGTGTCCAGCAGGTGGCTCCAGCGAGTCGAGCAAGTTGTTCCGGTGTGCTCAGCAGGTGGTTCAGGCAGGTCCGGCAGGTGTTTCTGGTCTGTCCAGTACGTGGTGCCGGCATGTCCGGCACGTGCTTCCAGTATGTTTGAGAGGTGGTTCCTACCTTCCCGGCGGGAGATTCCGGAGCGTCCGCCATGTGATTCTGGCCTACCTGGCAGGGGATTTTGGCGTCTCTGGCTGGTGGTTCCGGCGAGTCGAAGAGGAGGTTCCGGCGTGCTCGGCAGGTGCATCCGGTGTCTCTGGCACGTCATTCTGGCACGCTCGAGAGGTGGTTCCGGCATGCCTGACAGGTGATTCCGGAGTGTCCGACAAGGGGTTCTGGCACGTCTGAGAGGTGGTTCCGGCATACCCTGCAGGTGATTCTGGCTTGTCTGCCGAGTGGTGCTGGCGTAGCCATCAGGTGATTTTGGCGTGTCCAGCAGGTGGCTCCAGCGAGTAGAGCAGGTTGTTCCAGCGTACTCAGCAGGTGGTTCAGGCGGGTCTGGCAGGTGGTTCCGGTCTCTCTAGTAGGTGGTTCCGGCGTGTCCGGCACGTGCTTCTGGCACGTCTGAGAGCTGGTTCCGGCATGCCCGGCGGGTGATTCCATAGAGTCCGCCACGTGGTTCTGGCCTAGCTGACAGGTGATTTTGGCGTCCCCGGCAGGTGGTTACAGCGAGTTGAGCAGGAGGTTCCGGCATGCTCGGCAGTTGCATCCGGTGTCTCTGGCACGTGGTTCTGGCACGTCTGACATTTGGTTGCATCATGTCTGGCAGGTGATTCCGGAGTGTCCGGCAAGAGGTTCTGGTGTAGCCGGCAGGTGATTTTGGCATGCCCGGCAGGTGTTTCTGGCGAGCTGTTCAGGTGGTTCCGGTGTTCTTGGCAGGTGATTCTGGCGTGTCCAGCAGGTGGTTCCGGTCTGTCCGGTAATGGGTTCCGTCATGTGCCGCACGTGGTTCTGGCACGTCTGAGAGGTGGTTCCCGCATGCCCGGCAGGTGCTCCAGGAGAGTCCTACAAGTGGTTCTGGCCTAGCCCGCAGGTGATTTTGGCGTGTCCGGCAGGTGGTTCCGGCATGCTCGGCAGGTGGTTCAGGCATGTCTGGTAGGTGGTTCCGGTCTGTCCGCGAGGTGGTTCCGGCGTGTCAGGCACGTGGTTCCGGCATGTGTGACAGGTGGTTCTGGCATGTCCGGCAGGTGATTCTGGATTGTCCACCAAGTGGCTCTGGTGTAACCAGCAGGTGATTCCGGAGTGTACGGCAAGTGGTTCTGGCCTAGCTGGCTGGTGATTTTGGGGTGTCCAGCAGGTGGCCCAGCGAGTCGAGCAAGTTGTTCCGGTGTGCTCAGCAGGTGGTTCAGGCAGGTCCGGCAGGTGTTTCTGGTCTGTCCAGTACGTGGTGCCGGCATGTCCGGCACGTGCTTCCAGTATGTTTGAGAGGTGGTTCCTACCTTCCCGCGGGAGATTCCGGAGCGTCCGCCATGTGATTTCTGGCCTACCTGGCAGGGGATTTTGGCGTCTCTGGCTGGTGGTTCCGGCGAGTCGAAGAGGAGGTTCCGGCGTGCTCGGCAGGTGCATCCGGTGTCTCTGGCACGTCATTCTGGCACGCTCGAGAGGTGGTTCCGGCATGCCTGACAGGTGATTCCGGAGTGTCCGACAAGGGGTTCTGGCACGTCTGAGAGGTGGTTCCGGCATACCCTGCAGGTGATTCTGGCTTGTCTGCCGAGTGGTGCTGGCGTAGCCATCAGGTGATTTTGGCGTGTCCAGCAGGTGGCTCCAGCGAGTAGAGCAGGTTGTTCCAGCGTACTCAGCAGGTGGTTCAGGCGGGTCTGGCAGGTGGTTCCGGTCTCTCTAGTAGGTGGTTCCGGCGTGTCCGGCACGTGCTTCTGGCACGTCTGAGAGCTGGTTCCGGCATGCCCGGCGGGTGATTCCATAGAGTCCGCCACGTGGTTCTGGCCTAGCTGACAGGTGATTTTGGCGTCCCCGGCAGGTGGTTACAGCGAGTTGAGCAGGAGGTTCCGGCATGCTCGGCAGTTGCATCCGGTGTCTCTGGCACGTGGTTCTGGCACGTCTGACATTTGGTTGCATCATGTCTGGCAGGTGATTCCGGAGTGTCCGGCAAGAGGTTCTGGTGTAGCCGGCAGGTGATTTTGGCATGCCCGGCAGGTGTTTCTGGCGAGCTGTTCAGGTGGTTCCGGTGTTCTTGGCAGGTGATTCTGGCGTGTCCAGCAGGTGGTTCCGGTCTGTCCGGTAATGGGTTCCGTCATGTGCCGCACGTGGTTCTGGCACGTCTGAGAGGTGGTTCCCGCATGCCCGGCAGGTGCTCCAGGAGAGTCCTACAAGTGGTTCTGGCCTAGCCCGCAGGTGATTTTGGCTGTGTCCGGCAGGTGGTTCCGGCATGCTCGGCAGGTGGTTCAGGCATGTCTGGTAGGTGTTCCGGTCTGTCCGCGAGGTGGTTCCGGTCGTGTCAGGCACGTGGTTCCGGCATGTGTGACAGGTGTTCTGGCATGTCCGGCAGGTGATTCTGGATTGTCCACCAAGTGGCTCTGGTGTAACCAGCAGGTGATTCCGGAGTGTACGGCAAGTGGTTCTGGCCTAGCTGGCTGGTGATTTTGGGGTGTCCAGCAGGTGGCTCCCAGCGAGTCGAGCAAGTTGTTCCGGTGTGCTCAGCAGGTGGTTCAGGCAGGTCCGGCAGGTGTTTCTGGTCTGTCCAGTACGTGGTGCCGGCATGTCCGGCACGTGCTTCCAGTATGTTTGAGAGGTGGTTCCTACCTTCCCGGCGGGAGATTCCGGAGCGTCCGCCATGTGATTCTGGCCTACCTGGCAGGGGATTTTGGCGTCTCTGGCTGGTGGTTCCGGCGAGTCGAAGAGGAGGTTCCGGCGTGCTCGGCAGGTGCATCCGTGTCTCTGGCACGTCATTCTGGCACGCTCGAGAGGTGGTTCCGGCATGCCTGACAGGTGATTCCGGAGTGTCCGACAAGGGGTTCTGGCACGTCTGAGAGGTGGTTCCGCATACCCTGCAGGTGATTCTGGCTTGTCTGCCGAGTGGTGCTGGCGTAGCCATCAGGTGATTTTGGCGTGTCCAGCAGGTGGCTCCAGCGAGTAGAGCAGGTTGTTCCAGCGTACTCAGCAGGTGGTTCAGGCGGGTCTGGCAGGTGGTTCCGGTCTCTCTAGTAGGTGGTTCCGGCGTGTCCGGCACGTGCTTCTGGCACGTCTGAGAGCTGGTTCCGGCATGCCCGGCGGGTGATTCCATAGAGTCCGCCACGTGGTTCTGGCCTAGCTGACAGGTGATTTTGGCGTCCCCGGCAGGTGGTTACAGCGAGTTGAGCAGGAGGTTCCGGCATGCTCGGCAGTTGCATCCGGTGTCTCTGGCACGTGGTTCTGGCACGTCTGACATTTGGTTGCATCATGTCTGGCAGGTGATTCCGGAGTGTCCGGCAAGAGGTTCTGGTGTAGCCGGCAGGTGATTTTGGCATGCCCGGCAGGTGTTTCTGGCGAGCTGTTCAGGTGGTTCCGGTGTTCTTGGCAGGTGATTCTGGCGTGTCCAGCAGGTGGTTCCGGTCTGTCCGGTAATGGGTTCCGTCATGTGCCGCACGTGGTTCTGGCACGTCTGAGAGGTGGTTCCCGCATGCCCGGCAGGTGCTCCAGGAGAGTCCTACAAGTGGTTCTGGCCTAGCCCGCAGGTGATTTTGGCGTGTCCGGCAGGTGGTTCCGGCATGCTCGGCAGGTGGTTCAGGCATGTCTGGTAGGTGGTTCCGGTCTGTCCGCGAGGTGGTTCCGGCGTGTCAGGCACGTGGTTCCGGCATGTGTGACAGGTGGTTCTGGCATGTCCGGCAGGTGATTCTGGATTGTCCACCAAGTGGCTCTGGTGTAACCAGCAGGTGATTCCGGAGTGTACGGCAAGTGGTTCTGGCCTAGCTGGCTGGTGATTTTGGGGTGTCCAGCAGGTGGCTCCAGCGAGTCGAGCAAGTTGTTCCGGTGTGCTCAGCAGGTGGTTCAGGCAGGTCCGGCAGGTGTTTCTGGTCTGTCCAGTACGTGGTGCCGGCATGTCCGGCACGTGCTTCCAGTATGTTTGAGAGGTGGTTCCTACCTTCCCGGCGGGAGATTCCGGAGCGTCCGCCATGTGATTCTGGCCTACCTGGCAGGGATTTTGGCGTCTCTGGCTGGTGGTTCCGGCGAGTCGAACAGGAGGTTCCGGCGTGCTCGGCAGGTGCATCCGGTGTCTCTGGCACGTCATTCTGGCACGCTCGAGAGGTGGTTCCGGCATGCCTGACAGGTGATTCCGGAGTGTCCGACAAGGGGTTCTGGCACGTCTGAGAGGTGGTTCCGGCATACCCTGCAGGTGATTCTGGCTTGTCTGCCGAGTGGTGCTGGCGTAGCCATCAGGTGATTTTGGCGTGTCCAGCAGGTGGCTCCAGCGAGTAGAGCAGGTTGTTCCAGCGTACTCAGCAGGTGGTTCAGGCGGGTCTGGCAGGTGGTTCCGGTCTCTCTAGTAGGTGGTTCCGGCGTGTCCGGCACGTGCTTCTGGCACGTCTGAGAGCTGGTTCCGGCATGCCCGGCGGGTGATTCCATAGAGTCCGCCACGTGGTTCTGGCCTAGCTGACAGGTGATTTTGGCGTCCCCGGCAGGTGGTTACAGCGAGTTGAGCAGGAGGTTCCGGCATGCTCGGCAGTTGCATCCGGTGTCTCTGGCACGTGGTTCTGGCACGTCTGACATTTGGTTGCATCATGTCTGGCAGGTGATTCCGGAGTGTCCGGCAAGAGGTTCTGGTGTAGCCGGCAGGTGATTTTGGCATGCCCGGCAGGTGTTTCTGGCGAGCTGTTCAGGTGGTTCCGGTGTTCTTGGCAGGTGATTCTGGCGTGTCCAGCAGGTGGTTCCGGTCTGTCCGGTAATGGGTTCCGTCATGTGCCGCACGTGGTTCTGGCACGTCTGAGAGGTGGTTCCCGCATGCCCGGCAGGTGCTCCAGGAGAGTCCTACAAGTGGTTCTGGCCTAGCCCGCAGGTGATTTTGGCGTGTCCGGCAGGTGGTTCCGGCATGCTCGGCAGGTGTTCAGGCATGTCTGGTAGGTGGTTCCGGTCTGTCCGCGAGGTGGTTCCGGCGTGTCAGGCACGTGGTTCCGGCATGTGTGACAGGTGGTTCTGGCATGTCCGGCAGGTGATTCTGGATTGTCCACCAAGTGGCTCTGGTGTAACCAGCAGGTGATTCCGGAGTGTACGGCAAGTGGTTCTGGCCTAGCTGGCTGGTGATTTTGGGGTGTCCAGCAGGTGGCTCCAGCGAGTCGAGCAAGTTGTTCCGGTGTGCTCAGCAGGTGGTTCAGGCAGGTCCGGCAGGTTGTTTCTGGTCTGTCCAGTACGTGGTGCCGGCATGTCCGGCACGTGCTTCCAGTATGTTTGAGAGGTGGTTCCTACCTTCCCGGCGGGAGATTCCGGAGCGTCCGCCATGTGATTCTGGCCTACCTGGCAGGGGATTTTGGCGTCTCTGGCTGGTGGTTCCGGCGAGTCGAACAGGAGGTTCCGGCGTGCTCGGCAGGTGCATCCGGTGTCTCTGGCACGTCATTCTGGCACGCTCGAGAGGTGGTTCCGGCATGCCTGACAGGTGATTCCGGAGTGTCCGACAAGGGGTTCTGGCACGTCTGAGAGGTGGTTCCGGCATACCCTGCAGGTGATTCTGGCTTGTCTGCCGAGTGGTGCTGGCGTAGCCATCAGGTGATTTTGGCGTGTCCAGCAGGTGGCTCCAGCGAGTAGAGCAGGTTGTTCCAGCGTACTCAGCAGGTGGTTCAGGCGGGTCTGGCAGGTGGTTCCGGTCTCTCTAGTAGGTGGTTCCGGCGTGTCCGGCACGTGCTTCTGGCACGTCTGAGAGCTGGTTCCGGCATGCCCGGCGGGTGATTCCATAGAGTCCGCCACGTGGTTCTGGCCTAGCTGACAGGTGATTTTGGCGTCCCCGGCAGGTGGTTACAGCGAGTTGAGCAGGAGGTTCCGGCATGCTCGGCAGTTGCATCCGGTGTCTCTGGCACGTGGTTCTGGCACGTCTGACATTTGGTTGCATCATGTCTGGCAGGTGATTCCGGAGTGTCCGGCAAGAGGTTCTGGTGTAGCCGGCAGGTGATTTTGGCATGCCCGGCAGGTGTTTCTGGCGAGCTGTTCAGGTGGTTCCGGTGTTCTTGGCAGGTGATTCTGGCGTGTCCAGCAGGTGGTTCCGGTCTGTCCGGTAATGGGTTCCGTCATGTGCCGCACGTGGTTCTGGCACGTCTGAGAGGTGGTTCCCGCATGCCCGGCAGGTGCTCCAGGAGAGTCCTACAAGTGGTTCTGGCCTAGCCCGCAGGTGATTTTGGCGTGTCCGGCAGGTGGTTCCGGCATGCTCGGCAGGTGGTTCAGGCATGTCTGGTAGGTGGTTCCGGTCTGTCCGCGAGGTGGTTCCGGCGTGTCAGGCACGTGGTTCCGGCATGTGTGACAGGTGGTTCTGGCATGTCCGGCAGGTGATTCTGGATTGTCCACCAAGTGGCTCTGGTGTAACCAGCAGGTGATTCCGGAGTGTACGGCAAGTGGTTCTGGCCTAGCTGGCTGGTGATTTTGGGGTGTCCAGCAGGTGGCTCCAGCGAGTCGAGCAAGTTGTTCCGGTGTGCTCAGCAGGTGGTTCAGGCAGGTCCGGCAGGTGTTTCTGGTCTGTCCAGTACGTGGTGCCGGCATGTCCGGCACGTGCTTCCAGTATGTTTGAGAGGTGGTTCCTACCTTCCGGCGGGAGATTCCGGAGCGTCCGCCATGTGATTCTGGCCTACCTGGCAGGGGATTTTGGCGTCTCTGGCTGGTGGTTCCGGCGAGTCGAACAGGAGGTTCCGGCGTGCTCGGCAGGTGCATCCGGTGTCTCTGGCACGTCATTCTGGCACGCTCGAGAGGTGGTTCCGGCATGCCTGACAGGTGATTCCGGAGTGTCCGACAAGGGGTTCTGGCACGTCTGAGAGGTGGTTCCGGCATACCCTGCAGGTGATTCTGGCTTGTCTGCCGAGTGGTGCTGGCGTAGCCATCAGGTGATTTTGGCGTGTCCAGCAGGTGGCTCCAGCGAGTAGAGCAGGTTGTTCCAGCGTACTCAGCAGGTGGTTCAGGCGGGGTCTGGCAGGTGGTTCCGGTCTCTCTAGTAGGTGGTTCCGGCGTGTCCGGCACGTGCTTCTGGCACGTCTGAGAGCTGGTTCCGGCATGCCCGGCGGGTGATTCCATAGAGTCCGCCACGTGGTTCTGGCCTAGCTGACAGGTGATTTTGGCGTCCCCGGCAGGTGGTTACAGCGAGTTGAGCAGGAGGTTCCGGCATGCTCGGCAGTTGCATCCGGTGTCTCTGGCACGTGGTTCTGGCACGTCTGACATTTGGTTGCATCATGTCTGGCAGGTGATTCCGGAGTGTCCGGCAAGAGGTTCTGGTGTAGCCGGCAGGTGATTTTGGCATGCCCGGCAGGTGTTTCTGGCGAGCTGTTCAGGTGGTTCCGGTGTTCTTGGCAGGTGATTCTGGCGTGTCCAGCAGGTGGTTCCGGTCTGTCCGGTAATGGGTTCCGTCATGTGCCGCACGTGGTTCTGGCACGTCTGAGAGGTGGTTCCCGCATGCCCGGCAGGTGCTCCAGGAGAGTCCTACAAGTGGTTCTGGCCTAGCCCGCAGGTGATTTTGGCGTGTCCGGCAGGTGGTTCCGGCATGCTCGGCAGGTGGTTCAGGCATGTCTGGTAGGTGGTTCCGGTCTGTCCGCGAGGTGGTTCCGGCGTGTCAGGCACGTGGTTCCGGCATGTGTGACAGGTGGTTCTGGCATGTCCGGCAGGTGATTCTGGATTGTCCACCAAGTGGCTCTGGTGTAACCAGCAGGTGATTCCGGAGTGTACGGCAAGTGGTTCTGGCCTAGCTGGCTGGTGATTTTGGGGTGTCCAGCAGGTGGCTCCAGCGAGTCGAGCAAGTTGTTCCGGTGTGCTCAGCAGGTGGTTCAGGCAGGTCCGGCAGGTGTTTCTGGTCTGTCCAGTACGTGGTGCCGGCATGTCCGGCACGTGCTTCCAGTATGTTTGAGAGGTGGTTCCTACCTTCCCGGCGGGAGATTCCGGAGCGTCCGCCATGTGATTCTGGCCTACCTGGCAGGGGATTTTGGCGTCTCTGGCTGGTGGTTCCGGCGAGTCGAAGAGGAGGTTCCGGCTGTGCTCGGCAGGTGCATCCGGTGTCTCTGGCACGTCATTCTGGCACGCTCGAGAGGTGGTTCCGGCATGCCTGACAGGTGATTCCGGAGTGTCCGACAAGGGTTCTGGCACGTCTGAGAGGTGGTTCCGGCATACCCTGCAGGTGATTCTGGCTTGTCTGCCGAGTGGTGCTGGCGTAGCCATCAGGTGATTTTGGCGTGTCCAGCAGGTGGCTCCAGCGAGTAGAGCAGGTTGTTCCAGCGTACTCAGCAGGTGGTTCAGGCGGGTCTGGCAGGTGGTTCCGGTCTCTCTAGTAGGTGGTTCCGGCGTGTCCGGCACGTGCTTCTGGCACGTCTGAGAGCTGGTTCCGGCATGCCCGGCGGGTGATTCCATAGAGTCCGCCACGTGGTTCTGGCCTAGCTGACAGGTGATTTTGGCGTCCCCGGCAGGTGGTTACAGCGAGTTGAGCAGGAGGTTCCGGCATGCTCGGCAGTTGCATCCGGTGTCTCTGGCACGTGGTTCTGGCACGTCTGACATTTGGTTGCATCATGTCTGGCAGGTGATTCCGGAGTGTCCGGCAAGAGGTTCTGGTGTAGCCGGCAGGTGATTTTGGCATGTCCGGCAGGTGTTTCTGGCGAGCTGTTCAGGTGGTTCCGGTGTTCTTGGCAGGTGATTCTGGCGTGTCCAGCAGGTGGTTCCGGTCTGTCCGGTAATGGGTTCCGTCATGTGCCGCACGTGGTTCTGGCACGTCTGAGAGGTGGTTCCCGCATGCCCGGCAGGTGCTCCAGGAGAGTCCTACAAGTGGTTCTGGCCTAGCCCGCAGGTGATTTTGGCGTGTCCGGCAGGTGGTTCCGGCATGCTCGGCAGGTGGTTCAGGCATGTCTGGTAGGTGGTTCCGGTCTGTCCGCGAGGTGGTTCCGGCGTGTCAGGCACGTGGTTCCGGCATGTGTGACAGGTGGTTCTGGCATGTCCGGCAGGTGATTCTGGATTGTCCACCAAGTGGCTCTGGTGTAACCAGCAGGTGATTCCGGAGTGTACGGCAAGTGGTTCTGGCCTAGCTGGCTGGTGATTTTGGGGTGTCCAGCAGGTGGCTCCAGCGAGTCGAGCAAGTTGTTCCGGTGTGCTCAGCAGGTGGTTCAGGCAGGTCCGGCAGGTGTTTCTGGTCTGTCCAGTACGTGGTGCCGGCATGTCCGGCACGTGCTTCCAGTATGTTTGAGAGGTGGTTCCTACCTTCCCGGCGGGAGATTCCGGAGCGTCCGCCATGTGATTCTGGCCTACCTGGCAGGGGATTTTGGCGTCTCTGGCTGGTGGTTCCGGCGAGTCGAAGAGGAGGTTCCGGCGTGCTCGGCAGGTGCATCCGGTGTCTCTGGCACGTCATTCTGGCACGCTCGAGAGGTGGTTCCGGCATGCCTGACAGGTGATTCCGGAGTGTCCGACAAGGGGTTCTGGCACGTCTGAGAGGTGGTTCCGGCATACCCTGCAGGTGATTCTGGCTTGTCTGCCGAGTGGTGCTGGCGTAGCCATCAGGTGATTTTGGCGTGTCCAGCAGGTGGCTCCAGCGAGTAGAGCAGGTTGTTCCAGCGTACTCAGCAGGTGGTTCAGGCGGGTCTGGCAGGTGGTTCCGGTCTCTCTAGTAGGTGGTTCCGGCGTGTCCGGCACGTGCTTCTGGCACGTCTGAGAGCTGGTTCCGGCATGCCCGGCGGGTGATTCCATAGAGTCCGCCACGTGGTTCTGGCCTAGCTGACAGGTGATTTTGGCGTCCCCGGCAGGTGGTTACAGCGAGTTGAGCAGGAGGTTCCGGCATGCTCGGCAGTTGCATCCGGTGTCTCTGGCACGTGGTTCTGGCACGTCTGACATTTGGTTGCATCATGTCTGGCAGGTGATTCCGGAGTGTCCGGCAAGAGGTTCTGGTGTAGCCGGCAGGTGATTTTGGCATGCCCGGCAGGTGTTTCTGGCGAGCTGTTCAGGTGGTTCCGGTGTTCTTGGCAGGTGATTCTGGCGTGTCCAGCAGGTGGTTCCGGTCTGTCCGGTAATGGGTTCCGTCATGTGCCGCACGTGGTTCTGGCACGTCTGAGAGGTGGTTCCCGCATGCCCGGCAGGTGCTCCAGGAGAGTCCTACAAGTGGTTCTGGCCTAGCCCGCAGGTGATTTTGGCGTGTCCGGCAGGTGGTTCCGGCATGCTCGGCAGGTGGTTCAGGCATGTCTGGTAGGTGGTTCCGGTCTGTCCGCGAGGTGGTTCCGGCGTGTCAGGCACGTGGTTCCGGCATGTGTGACAGGTGGTTCTGGCATGTCCGGCAGGTGATTCTGGATTGTCCACCAAGTGGCTCTGGTGTAACCAGCAGGTGATTCCGGAGTGTACGGCAAGTGGTTCTGGCATAGCTGGCTGGTGATTTTGGGGTGTCCAGCAGGTGGCTCCAGCGAGTCGAGCAAGTTGTTCCGGTGTGCTCAGCAGGTGGTTCAGGCAGGTCCGGCAGGTGTTTCTGGTCTGTCCAGTACGTGGTGCCGGCATGTCCGGCACGTGCTTCCAGTATGTTTGAGAGGTGGTTCCTACCTTCCCGGCGGGAGATTCCGGAGCGTCCGCCATGTGATTCTGGCCTACCTGGCAGGGGATTTTGGCGTCTCTGGCTGGTGGTTCCGGCGAGTCGAAGAGGAGGTTCCGGCGTGCTCGGCAGGTGCATCCGGTGTCTCTGGCACGTCATTCTGGCACGCTCGAGAGGTGGTTCCGGCATGCCTGACAGGTGATTCCGGAGTGTCCGACAAGGGGTTCTGGCACGTCTGAGAGGTGGTTCCGGCATACCCTGCAGGTGATTCTGGCTTGTCTGCCGAGTGGTGCTGGCGTAGCCATCAGGTGATTTTGGCGTGTCCAGCAGGTGGCTCCAGCGAGTAGAGCAGGTTGTTCCAGCGTACTCAGCAGGTGGTTCAGGCGGGTCTGGCAGGTGGTTCCGGTCTCTCTAGTAGGTGGTTCCGGCGTGTCCGGCACGTGCTTCTGGCACGTCTGAGAGCTGGTTCCGGCATGCCCGGCGGGTGATTCCATAGAGTCCGCCACGTGGTTCTGGCCTAGCTGACAGGTGATTTTGGCGTCCCCGGCAGGTGGTTACAGCGAGTTGAGCAGGAGGTTCCGGCATGCTCGGCAGTTGCATCCGGTGTCTCTGGCACGTGGTTCTGGCACGTCTGACATTTGGTTGCATCATGTCTGGCAGGTGATTCCGGAGTGTCCGGCAAGAGGTTCTGGTGTAGCCGGCAGGTGATTTTGGCATGTCCGGCAGGTGTTTCTGGCGAGCTGTTCAGGTGGTTCCGGTGTTCTTGGCAGGTGATTCTGGCGTGTCCAGCAGGTGGTTCCGGTCTGTCCGGTAATGGGTTCCGTCATGTGCCGCACGTGGTTCTGGCACGTCTGAGAGGTGGTTCCCGCATGCCGGCAGGTGCTCCAGGAGAGTCCTACAAGTGGTTCTGGCCTAGCCCGCAGGTGATTTTGGCGTGTCCGGCAGGTGGTTCCGGCATGCTCGGCAGGTGGTTCAGGCATGTCTGGTAGGTGGTTCCGGTCTGTCCGCGAGGGTGGTTCCGGCGTGTCAGGCACGTGGTTCCGGCATGTGTGACAGGTGGTTCTGGCATGTCCGGCAGGTGATTCTGGATTGTCCACCAAGTGGCTCTGGTGTAACCAGCAGGTGATTCCGGAGTGTACGGCAAGTGGTTCTGGCCTAGCTGGCTGGTGATTTTGGGGTGTCCAGCAGGTGGCTCCAGCGAGTCGAGCAAGTTGTTCCGGTGTGCTCAGCAGGTGGTTCAGGCAGGTCCGGCAGGTGTTTCTGGTCTGTCCAGTACGTGGTGCCGGCATGTCCGGCACGTGCTTCCAGTATGTTTGAGAGGTGGTTCCTACCTTCCCGCGGGAGATTCCGGAGCGTCCGCCATGTGATTCTGGCCTACCTGGCAGGGGATTTTGGCGTCTCTGGCTGGTGGTTCCGGCGAGTCGAACAGGAGGTTCCGGCGTGCTCGGCAGGTGCATCCGGTGTCTCTGGCACGTCATTCTGGCACGCTCGAGAGGTGGTTCCGGCATGCCTGACAGGTGATTCCGGAGTGTCCGACAAGGGTTCTGGCACGTCTGAGAGGTGGTTCCGGCATACCCTGCAGGTGATTCTGGCTTGTCTGCCGAGTGGTGCTGGCGTAGCCATCAGGTGATTTTGGCGTGTCCAGCAGGTGGCTCCAGCGAGTAGAGCAGGTTGTTCCAGCGTACTCAGCAGGTGGTTCAGGCGGGTCTGGCAGGTGGTTCCGGTCTCTCTAGTAGGTGGTTCCGCGTGTCCGGCACGTGCTTCTGGCACGTCTGAGAGCTGGTTCCGGCATGCCCGGCGGGTGATTCCATAGAGTCCGCACGTGTTCTGGCCTAGCTGACAGGTGATTTTTGGCGTCCCCGGCAGGTGGTTACAGCGAGTTGAGCAGGAGGTTCCGGCATGCTCGGCAGTTGCATCCGGTGTCTCTGGCACGTGGTTCTGGCACGTCTGACATTTGGTTGCATCATGTCTGGCAGGTGATTCCGGAGTGTCCGGCAAGAGGTTCTGGTGTAGCCGGCAGGTGATTTTGGCATGCCCGGCAGGTGTTTCTGGCGAGCTGTTCAGGTGGTTCCGGTGTTCTTGGCAGGTGATTCTGGCGTGTCCAGCAGGTGGTTCCGGTCTGTCCGGTAATGGGTTCCGTCATGTGCCGCACGTGGTTCTGGCACGTCTGAGAGGTGGTTCCCGCATGCCCGGCAGGTGCTCCAGGAGAGTCCTACAAGTGGTTCTGGCCTAGCCCGCAGGTGATTTTGGCGTGTCCGGCAGGTGGTTCCGGCATGCTCGGCAGGTGGTTCAGGCATGTCTGGTAGGTGGTTCCGGTCTGTCCGCGAGGTGGTTCCGGCGTGTCAGGCACGTGGTTCCGGCATGTGTGACAGGTGGTTCTGGCATGTCCGGCAGGTGATTCTGGATTGTCCACCAAGTGGCTCTGGTGTAACCAGCAGGTGATTCCGGAGTGTACGGCAAGTGGTTCTGGCCTAGCTGGCTGGTGATTTTGGGGTGTCCAGCAGGTGGCTCCAGCGAGTCGAGCAAGTTGTTCCGGTGTGCTCAGCAGGTGGTTCAGGCAGGTCCGGCAGGTGTTTCTGGTCTGTCCAGTACGTGGTGCCGGCATGTCCGGCACGTGCTTCCAGTATGTTTGAGAGGTGGTTCCTACCTTCCCGGCGGAGATTCCGGAGCGTCCGCCATGTGATTCTGGCCTACCTGGCAGGGGATTTTGGCGTCTCTGGCTGTGGTTCCGGCGAGTCGAACAGGAGGTTCCGGCGTGCTCGGCAGGTGCATCCGGTGTCTCTGGCACGTCATTCTGGCACGCTCGAGAGGTGGTTCCGGCATGCCTGACAGGTGATTCCGGAGTGTCCGACAAGGGGTTCTGGCACGTCTGAGAGGTGGTTCCGGCATACCCTGCAGGTGATTCTGGCTTGTCTGCCGAGTGGTGCTGGCGTAGCCATCAGGTGATTTTGGCGTGTCCAGCAGGTGGCTCCAGCGAGTAGAGCAGGTTGTTCCAGCGTACTCAGCAGGTGGTTCAGGCGGGTCTGGCAGGTGGTTCCGGTCTCTCTAGTAGGTGGTTCCGGCGTGTCCGGCACGTGCTTCTGGCACGTCTGAGAGCTGGTTCCGGCATGCCCGGCGGGTGATTCCATAGAGTCCGCCACGTGGTTCTGGCCTAGCTGACAGGTGATTTTGGCGTCCCCGGCAGGTGGTTACAGCGAGTTGAGCAGGAGGTTCCGGCATGCTCGGCAGTTGCATCCGGTGTCTCTGGCACGTGGTTCTGGCACGTCTGACATTTGGTTGCATCATGTCTGGCAGGTGATTCCGGAGTGTCCGGCAAGAGGTTCTGGTGTAGCCGGCAGGTGATTTTGGCATGCCCGGCAGGTGTTTCTGGCGAGCTGTTCAGGTGGTTCCGGTGTTCTTGGCAGGTGATTCTGGCGTGTCCAGCAGGTGGTTCCGGTCTGTCCGGTAATGGGTTCCGTCATGTGCCGCACGTGGTTCTGGCACGTCTGAGAGGTGGTTCCCGCATGCCCGGCAGGTGCTCCAGGAGAGTCCTACAAGTGGTTCTGGCCTAGCCCGCAGGTGATTTTGGCGTGTCCGGCAGGTGGTTCCGGCATGCTCGGCAGGTGGTTCAGGCATGTCTGGTAGGTGGTTCCGGTCTGTCCGCGAGGTGGTTCCGGCGTGTCAGGCACGTGGTTCCGGCATGTGTGACAGGTGGTTCTGGCATGTCCGGCAGGTGATTCTGGATTGTCCACCAAGTGGCTCTGGTGTAACCAGCAGGTGATTCCGGAGTGTACGGCAAGTGGTTCTGGCCTAGCTGGCTGGTGATTTTGGGGTGTCCAGCAGGTGGCTCCAGCGAGTCGAGCAAGTTGTTCCGGTGTGCTCAGCAGGTGGTTCAGGCAGGTCCGGCAGGTGTTTCTGGTCTGTCCAGTACGTGGTGCCGGCATGTCCGGCACGTGCTTCCAGTATGTTTGAGAGGTGGTTCCTACCTTCCCGGCGGGAGATTCCGGAGCGTCCGCCATGTGATTCTGGCCTACCTGGCAGGGGATTTTGGCGTCTCTGGCTGGTGGTTCCGGCGAGTCGAACGAGGAGGTTCCGGCGTGCTCGGCAGGTGCATCCGGTGTCTCTGGCACGTCATTCTGGCACGCTCGAGAGGTGGTTCCGGCATGCCTGACAGGTGATTCCGGAGTGTCCGACAAGGGGTTCTGGCACGTCTGAGAGGTGGTTCCGGCATACCCTGCAGGTGATTCTGGCTTGTCTGCCGAGTGGTGCTGGCGTAGCCATCAGGTGATTTTGGCGTGTCCAGCAGGTGGCTCCAGCGAGTAGAGCAGGTTGTTCCAGCGTACTCAGCAGGTGGTTCAGGCGGGTCTGGCAGGTGGTTCCGGTCTCTCTAGTAGGTGGTTCCGGCGTGTCCGGCACGTGCTTCTGGCACGTCTGAGAGCTGGTTCCGGCATGCCCGGCGGGTGATTCCATAGAGTCCGCCACGTGGTTCTGGCCTAGCTGACAGGTGATTTTGGCGTCCCCGGCAGGTGGTTACAGCGAGTTGAGCAGGAGGTTCCGGCATGCTCGGCAGTTGCATCCGGTGTCTCTGGCACGTGGTTCTGGCACGTCTGACATTTGGTTGCATCATGTCTGGCAGGTGATTCCGGAGTGTCCGGCAAGAGGTTCTGGTGTAGCCGGCAGGTGATTTTGGCATGCCCGGCAGGTGTTTCTGGCGAGCTGTTCAGGTGGTTCCGGTGTTCTTGGCAGGTGATTCTGGCGTGTCCAGCAGGTGGTTCCGGTCTGTCCGGTAATGGGTTCCGTCATGTGCCGCACGTGGTTCTGGCACGTCTGAGAGGTGGTTCCCGCATGCCCGGCAGGTGCTCCAGGAGAGTCCTACAAGTGGTTCTGCCTAGCCCGCAGGTGATTTTGGCGTGTCCGGCAGGTGGTTCCGGCATGCTCGGCAGGTGGTTCAGGCATGTCTGGTAGGTGGTTCCGGTCTGTCCGCGAGGTGGTTCCGGCGTGTCAGGCACGTGGTTCCGGCATGTGTGACAGGTGGTTCTGGCATGTCCGGCAGGTGATTCTGGATTGTCCACCAAGTGGCTCTGGTGTAACCAGCAGGTGATTCCGGAGTGTACGGCAAGTGGTTCTGCCTAGCTGGCTGGTGATTTTGGGGTGTCCAGCAGGTGGCCCCAGCGAGTCGAGCAAGTTGTTCCGGTGTGCTCAGCAGGTGGTTCAGGCAGGTCCGGCAGGTGTTTCTGGTCTGTCAGTACGTGGTGCCGGCATGTCCGGCACGTGCTCCAGTATGTTTGAGAGGTGGTTCCTACCTTCCCGGCGGGAGATTCCGGAGCGTCCGCCATGTGATTCTGGCCTACCTGGCAGGGGATTTTGGCGTCTCTGGCTGGTGGTTCCGGCGAGTCGAAGAGGAGGTTCCGGCGTGCTCGGCAGGTGCATCCGGTGTCTCTGGCACGTCATTCTGGCACGCTCGAGAGGTGGTTCCGGCATGCCTGACAGGTGATTCCGGAGTGTCCGACAAGGGGTTCTGGCACGTTCTGAGAGGTGGTTCCGGCATACCCTGCAGGTGATTCTGGCTTGTCTGCCGAGTGGTGCTGGCGTAGCCATCAGGTGATTTTGGCGTGTCCAGCAGGTGGCTCCAGCGAGTAGAGCAGGTTGTTCCAGCGTACTCAGCAGGTGGTTCAGGCGGGTCTGGCAGGTGGTTCCGGTCTCTCTAGTAGGTGGTTCCGGCGTGTCCGGCACGTGCTTCTGGCACGTCTGAGAGCTGGTTCCGGCATGCCCGGCGGGTGATTCCATAGAGTCCGCCACGTGGTTCTGGCCTAGCTGACAGGTGATTTTGGCGTCCCCGGCAGGTGGTTACAGCGAGTTGAGCAGGAGGTTCCGGCATGCTCGGCAGTTGCATCCGGTGTCTCTGGCACGTGGTTCTGGCACGTCTGACATTTGGTTGCATCATGTCTGGCAGGTGATTCCGGAGTGTCCGGCAAGAGGTTCTGGTGTAGCCGGCAGGTGATTTTGGCATGCCCGGCAGGTGTTTCTGGCGAGCTGTTCAGGTGGTTCCGGTGTTTCTTGGCAGGTGATTCTGGCGTGTCCAGCAGGTGGTTCCGGTCTGTCCGGTAATGGGTTCCGTCATGTGCCGCACGTGGTTCTGGCACGACTGAGAGGTGGTTCCCGCATGCCCGGCAGGTGCTCCAGGAGAGTCCTACAAGTGGTTCTGGGCCTAGCCCGCAGGTGATTTTGGCGTGTCCGGCAGGTGGTTCCGGCATGCTCGGCAGGTGGTTCAGGCATGTCTGGTAGGTGGTTCCGGTCTGTCCGCGAGGTGGTTCCGGCGTGTCAGGCACGTGGTTCCGGCATGTGTGACAGGTGGTTCTGGCATGTCCGGCAGGTGATTCTGGATTGTCCACCAAGTGGCTCTGGTGTAACCAGCAGGTGATTCCGGAGTGTACGGC